>NC_053124.1:19089407-19389407 GCF_010015445.1 Perca fluviatilis | reverse complement strand
AATAATTGGACTTTGGGTTAGATTTTTTTGACAGTTTTCAGTGGTTATGAGGAGCAATATGAGAGAGAAATTTGGTAATCATTGATCATTGTTTAGGTAGCTACATTAAACCACCTCTATTTGTTTCTGGACATCAAGCTAGGCCATATGCTAGCTAGCTAGGTGCTTAAGTTATGTTACTCACCCTCGTAGTTGTGGACATAACTTCATACGTCCCACTTCAAAGCTTTCTCCCGTTTCCTGACGGGTGCAGGTGAAAGTGCGTCGACCATTCTGTGCACATTGTTGACATATACTTATAATAAAGCTATAAACGGCGCGGGGATATATAAACTTGGTTACAGTCAGGTTACAGTGCAGCCGCCCTCAACAGACGTTCTAAAGTAAAGTGAACGCACCCTCAACGGGGTTGGGATCATTTCATTGGTCAACACTACAGCTGGCATTCTATTGGTTGTTGACTTTTGATAGGGTTATAACACACAAAAAATCCAAGCGCGCAGGAGAAATCCGAGAGCAGAAACTTTGCAAGTGAGCAGAATCAGCCTGAGTGCGAGGAGAAGGTTCAAAGCTGAGAGCAGGAAATCTGTCCAAACAACAACATATCTGAGTCCAAGCAGAAAGTTTGAGTGCAAGCAGAGCAAATCCAAGCGCGAGCACAAACTTTGAGCACAAGCAGAGCAAATCCAAGCGCGAGCAGTGACTATTTGAGTGTGAGAGCAAGGTTTTGAGGGAAATTATTACAAAATCTGAACGTAATATCAGTGAGAAATGCTCTCAAATTGAAAGAATGCGCTCTTGATTAAAGATAGGAATATAACTCCATAGTATTCAATCAAACGTGATTTGTGGTGCTAGGTAACCCCACCAATCATATCAAATTCCAGGCCCCCAGGAAGTGCTTTCAGCCTTGCAGACAATTTTTTCCAGTGGCTACTCGCATGATTGCGACAACAAAAAATCCCCCTGCGCCAAAAAAGGATTTTCCCCATAGACCACCATTGTAAAAAAGATGTCTGTAAAACTGTTGACAATACACCTTGAACTGCAAACCAGTTATATATATATATATATATATATATATATATATATATATATATATATATATATATATATATATCCATGATCAATCCGTGCTTGAGTATTAGCTAGTAGGTAGCTAGCAAATTGATATAATAACAACATAGGTGAATGTTTGGATTTCAGCTGGAAAAAGATTTGACTGACAGAGCGAATTTAATCGGATCATAAGTAGAAAATAAACTCAGTGATGTCAGTTATATAGCAATGTCTAGCTAATGTTTGTTAGCGTTTACTAAAATTGGCCACCATAAGCTACTGGTCATACCAGACCAGGCAAGGCTTTAACAGCAAAACACAGAGTGTATTGAGATGAGCAAGGTTGTGTTTTTATTGCTTATGAATTCAGCTTTTTATTTAGAAAAGGAAGAATGTAATATTTCTTCTTTCAAAAGTTACTTAGACTAATTTGAGGTAAAACATGATGCAAACATAACAATTTTCACAAATAGTATCAGTACCCTGAGTAACTGCCACATTCTGCTTTACACATCATTACAGTTAACAATCAGCTTGTTCTGCAATGAGGGGCAACCTTGAAGCTAGGTATTGAGGTTAGCAATGTTCTAGCTGCAGCTTAAAAAGAAATGTAGCCTTCAGCAGCAAAAGTTAGAGCTTTCGATGCAAAAGCAATTCTAGCGTAAGGTATTCACAGCTAAAGTACACCCAGTACAGAGCGGCATGTCAACCATCCAAGCAAGAACAGATCTGATTGTTGATGGGTGAGTAGCATCCAAAGCTTAAAGCTGCCCCAGATCTAAGTGCATAAATTGTCTTTTTTAAGTTACATGTACCATGTATATTATCTTTGTGTTAGTTGTGGGGCAGAAATGTGGCTCAGTGGCTTTACACCATCACCTCACAGTAAACAGGGACACCCTGGTGGTTAAGACGCACACCAGCCACAATGTTCCTTGACTTGATTCCATCTGGGAACATTTGTTGCACGTCATACCCCTCTCTTTCTCCCCACATTTCGTGTAAGGCTCTGCAGTGTCAACTATCAAATAAAGGCAAAAATGCCAAAATGGTCGCCGGTTCTTTATGCGTGCAGTTAATGTATTCTCCCTGGCTTTGTGTGGGTTTCCGCTGGGTGCTCCAGCTTCCTCCCACAGTCCAAGAACATGATCCCGAGGAACACAGAATCCATGCTGCAATTATTTTTAGGTTTTATTTTTTCTTGATTCAAATACGTATTGCATGATCTTGACACAACAAAAACTTTAACATACAGTCATGTCTTATGTCTACTGGTTATAGATTATTACCACATTATAAATCCATGCATTTCAACCTATTGCTCATGACAAGACAGTTTGGGTAGAATATATATGTCAGACCTGCGATAAACTGGCAACCTGTCCACTGTGTTTTCCCGGCTTTTGCCTGAAAACATGCTGACACAAACGACAACCCCTACGTGGTACTAAATAAGAAAACGGTTGGTATTAACTTGAATAATATGAACGCTTTATACAGTAAAGGTTACTTACCTCTCTTGGTCAGCACTTCGAAACCGGGGCAAAATCATTTGTCTGAAGCTGCTGGTCCGGTCAAGTTTGGGCTGACTTTTGGCCCTCTTGATGGAGCCCTTTAGCCTTCGATTGAGAAAACTCTTAAGTTTCAGCAAAGGGAAAACAGAAAATAATAAGTAAATAGTAAAAACACTATATACATAAGTAATAAAGTCAGTATTGGTACAATTTTAAATGTGACTTAACTTTAACAATGCAAGACAGACAAAAACAATGCAAGTGTTGATCTACTCATAATAACAAAGAGATGTTAGGGACTTTACAAGATATCTAATATTCTATAGATAACAAAAGACAATCTTCCAATAATAAAACTCACCGGCTGTCTAAAGGGCTGTGGGGTGGCATTGGGAGGGGTCTCCATGCTTGACTGTCTTACAGAGGCAAAACTTGCCCTGCGAGATTGGTCTATGAGAAGAGAAAGAAAAAATAGAACATAGACATTAGAGACATGAAATCATTGTCAACAAATGCATGTGTCCAATATTAACAAATGCAGCTGTTCAACCTCAAAGCACAAGTTCAAGTAAATATATTATTCTAACGATTTTCTTAAGGTGTATTATTTTTGGAGTATACCAAAATGCTGGGAATATTAGGATGTTCATGATGAACTGTGAAAACTGTCTGTGAGTCAGACTAATGGCTGCTGAGTTATGGCCATTTAAAATTAGCATGTTGCCGTAGGGCTGTTGCTGAGTAAATTTCCATCAAGTTTTGCAAGATTGCTAAGACAGAGTGTATCTGTGTTTGTGTCATCTAAATTAGGAAGCAATTACACAATGTGTAACAATTATGACAATTTAATGTCTACTTTGGAAGACAATAGTAGGAAAATGGTATGGAATAAGAAAAAAATACTTTTTGAGCTCATACTTTTTTTTTTCCTCCACTTTGAATGACAATTACCAGTGTGTGTTGGCTTACAAAGTGCTCTTGTGAGCTTTTTAAAACATGAGCCCATGAACAATTTTACAGAAATGTTATGATGCAATAACAAAATGACACAAAATGTCCCTTGAAATGAGTCACAATAGGAATGAAACACATTAGTACAATATTGCAGCTTAACTGATAACGTTGTTAGAATGTTGAGTTGTAATAACCTGAATTGTTATATTCTTTTTCTTGTAAATTATCCAAGTAATATTTCTTGACGTTATTGTCACATTATCACTAAAATGTACAATATGTCAATCAGTTAAGAGGGACATTTAATTACATTTTGGCAAGTTACATTATCTTATTCATAGCTTGTGTCATTACCTTGCAGCTGCTTTGGTAACATACAGAAAGGGAATTAGCATTGAAAAAACATGACAAACACATAATAATCACAAATAAGCTATCAGCACGTCAACAATGCAGAATAGGAGGTGTAAGGGAAGCTCACCAACAAGGACAGACAGACACAAAGAACAACATTGTGATAGTCTTAGACGCTATTTATCGCCCCTCCATTGGAAAACTTCCTGTATCCAAGGCCACTGGAAAATGATTAAAAAACCTGATGTGAGAACTAAATTGGACATACTTCTTTATATAGTGGGAAGAAGTAATGATGAGTCATCTTGAACTTCATGGTCTTTGACTTTGGGCTTGTGCAAACTGGAACATGATGATGGATCTATAAAAGTATAGACTGCTGTCTGTAGGGAATCAGATCTGACGCTTTCTCTACATGACTGTGTGTTGGCTATGGAAGATAAAGCCAATGCACAGGAGCATCCTTCAGAGGCCGAAATCCTTGTCTCTCCATACGAACAACAACAGAAATGGAAGAGGGATTTTATAAACAGATCTTTCTATTTTTATGGGACGTAAATCTTCCCTCCTGAAAAATTGTCTTTTTTTCTCAGCCTGGTTCCAGACATGGATTAGACATTGCCAGTTAGCTACCTAGATACATTTAGTAAATAAATAGTGACGGAAAAAATGGTGACGAGCGTGGATGAGATGGACGTCGCCCTGCACGTCGTTGTAAATAGAGTTACAGAAATGACAACTCTCAACTCTCGTTTTTGTCAAGTGAAATATGACATTGGACTGTTACAGTATGTCACTTACTACAGATACATTAGGGCAAAACATAACACAATAATCCCCCACTTAAGAAATCAGATAACATGAACACAATGAAAAAAAGCTTGACAAAATGGTGCGATTATCAGAGACTGTCCTCCCCCAAAAAACGCCCACAAGTCGTTTGTTCAAGCAGCAATTACATTGATATTTACGTTTATAGTGGCAGCGCCCTCTAGTGGCCATAGTAATTATGACGGAAGCAAAGCAGGAAGTAAGGAGACGTAGTATAGGAGCACCAAATTCAGCGTAGGGAGGTAGGTTGGGGTCGTGGATGGTTCAAACAATCACAGGAATTTCACCCAAAAGACAAGGGTTCTTGTACTGCTCCGTTTGTTCTGCATCACATGCGTAACTGGAAGATGAAGTAACGTCACATTTTAACTCAAATCACAACCTTTTTTCCTAAACTTACTGTAACTAAGTCATTTTGGTGCCTAAACCTAACCAAACTCCAACCGTTTTAAAATCCAATCCAAATTCCAAATTAATTTATAGAGCACATATAAAAACAAGTTGACCAAAGGCTGTTAACGATGTGTTTCAAACCACAACCGCCACGTTAAATGTTTATATATGAGGAAGAAAAAATGGGTCCAATTAGAGAGTAGAAATAAACAACCTATATAAGCGTATGGTTTGGAGGACTTATCAGGCTACCAATTTCCAGCTAAACACAGTTCATGGTTTGGAAAGACAGCGATACAAGCGGGAAGGAAGCATGTCTAAAGGTAAAACGTCGCCCTTACTTGATGCCAAAGACAATTTTCTTTTAGCCCTGGTCATACAATAAAGCCACATCTTATTATATATTCATTTATTGTTAGGATGTTATACATTTTCTAAGCTGGTTGTGTAATCATACATTGTGATCCTTTGAAAGTGTGCCATAAAATGTCAGATTAATCCGTAGGTTGGTCTCTAAAAGCTGAAATCCTGATTACGTTTCATGTTGATATTTATTCTGCTCTTCTATTTTTGTCTGTGATTGATCCAATGGAGCATTTTTTTTTCTTTTTTTAAATTCCCCAATTACCCAAAGGAGCTGGTTATTTTCCCTTTGCAACATGGAAACAAGACACCCTGTCATCCTATGATTTCCTCGCTCCCAAAGCCTCTGAGTAGGCGACTCTCAAGGTTCTATTCTGATTCCAAGCTAATTGTTTGGTATCCATGGAAACAATTCCAAGGGCTCCTACTTGAACTGTAGAAGGTATTGGCACAAAACTGCACAATACAGATGATGAAAGACACAAAGTAACATGCTGACAACACTGTGTTTCTGGTAACAGTGAAGTGGGTGAACTGATCAGACCTATCTTCCTCATCTGAAGAAAATATTTCAAATTATTTTGTGTCTCATGTGGGGCTGAATCTGCAGGATTATTTAGCATATTTGAAATTTTGAACATCACTGCTATTAAAACTGCCACCTGCTTCATGTGGTGCTCTAAGTAAACGTGACATATTATAACGCATGGATGCGATCACATTGACTATTCTGAATGTAAATTGCTGTCAGGACTGAGTGTGTGGGTGGCAACAGCCTCTAGCTAACTGTGATACAGAGGAAGAGAAAGACAGAAAGAGGAAGACTGAGTGGGTGTTGGAGAAACATACTCAACCTTTAGTATGTATGTATATATATATATATACACACACACACACATACATACATACATACATACACATACATACATACATACACACACACACACACACACACACATATATATATATATACATATACATACATACATACATACATATATATATATATATATACACACATACATTTATTTATTAATACACATTTGAAACTTTACTTTTTTAATAAATTGGCTAAAATCATAACCTTTTTTCCACAGGATTGATTTGTTTTGTCACAAGCATAAAAATAGAAGCAGTATTAGATACTATGTGCCAACCCTTTGAAGTAATCATGGCATAAGCAGCACTGCTAAATACCATCTGTGAAATAGTTTTTAATAACAATGAAATCTCAAAGCAGCTATTAATTTATCAAAAGATGTACTTAATGAAAACTGACCCCAACTTTCCATTTAACTCACGGGAAACAAACAACAATTACTACAATTAGAGATGCACCGATTCAATCCGCCGGATCGATATCAGCACCAATACTGACATTATTAGCCGGACTGGGTATCGGCTACGACACCAATCTACATTAAATACATATACTATTAATTTCATTCCACCGAGATGCATCACAGAGCACCACAGGAAGTAATTTCTGCCAGTGGCCATCAAACTTTAAAACTTCAACAAGAGTGTCTGGCACTCCAGACTGGCCCTTGGACTTATTTCACCTAAAGCAACTTTAACTTTTAACTTCTTTAATCTATTTATAATTTCTGCACAATAATAATTAATGTGCAAATCTCTGGTATTGATACTGCATTTATACTGTACATTTATTTATACTATTCTTGCATTTTAAGACAATCATAGATCCATTTTTCAGAATTATTATTTACATTGTTTTTTATATATATATATATATATATATATATATATATATATATATATATATATATATATATATATATATACACACATATATATACACACACATACATATATATATACACATATATATACACACACATACATATATATACACATATATATATATATATATATATACACACACATATACATACACACACACACACATTTTATTTCTTATTTCTATTTATTGCTTTATATATTGTAGTATAATTTTCATATTGTTTAGATACTTATTTAGATCTTATTTCTATGCGTCTTATAATCTCTCTATGTTTATCTGTCTTTTTATTCTAGAATGGGAGCAACTGCAATGTCACCCAATTTTCCCCGGGGTTCAATAAAGTATTTCTGATTTCTAAACCGATTCTGATTCATTCAGTCCAAGCGGGCTGCCACCATAACTATTCCTGGCCTCACATTACCTTACATAACAAGACAGCACTTCAAAAACACTGCTCCATAGCGCTATTAGTGTTCAACAAGAGTCCACAGTCCTGTTAGCGGCTCTGTTAGCCTGTAATTAGGCACAACAGTCATTTGTGCTAAATGCTAACCCCAGCATGTTAACAACCAATAGCATGTCCCAAATCCATACTGCTTCTAAGCAGGTTTTGGGTATTTTTTTTATTTATTTTTTTATATATTTTTTTTTGTTCACTATAAAAGTGACAAAATGAAGTACAAGACTAAATAAGGTTGATTTTTAAATGTGCTGTTGATGGAAACTATTCTTCCGCAATGCACAAAGGAAATGGAGGCACTACTAGCAGCTGGGGAAAAAAATAAATAAAGTGTGTGGTGGTGAAACAGCTCCAGAAAGATCTTGGAAAACTAAACAAAAAACGTATTCAATCTTATAGTTTGTTTGTAAAGATAAATTAGCATTGACAAAGTCGTAGTTTTATGGCGACACTTCAGGTGAGCACAAAAGTCATTGAGAATTATTATTAAAAAAAAGCCTTTTAATTTTTAATTTTTTTTTTTTTTATCAGGAGGACACAACTATGACTGAAAAATAAGCATGGTCCAAATTCCCACAGAGAATACTGCCGGGACAGTATACTGTATACTGTAGATATCAGGGTAGTAAGTTGTTGTTATATAGTACAGTGACTTTTCTAACTGCAATATGAATGCTTGTATTATGTATTTGAACACCTAAAATCACGTCATAAAAATCACTCACTTTTTGGATTGGACATAAAAGTATGACTGTAATAAACAGCAAAGTTTAAATGAAAGATTATGCCAATACAGATACTTTTACTGATGCCTCTTTGCATCCCAAAGAAAAAAACAATGGGCCTCATTCACCAATATCTTCCTAAGTTTTCTCTTAAATATGTTCTTAAGAAGGTTCCTAAGAAAAGTCTACGCCGGATTCATGACGTGTTCTTAAACAGCAGAATTGTTCGCATCTGTGTTCTTAGGATTGATGAATCCCACGTCTTCGTAACTGAAAGCGCGTGCCAGTTGTTCCTAATTAGCATAAGATAACGCCCCGCAAATTCCCATATAAGGACATGACACTTCCTGTGCACCTCCTGGGAGACAGGTTTTCGGAGATTGTCGGAGCCGCGGTGGAGGAAGTACTGAATCTCAGTACTTAAATAAAAGTACAAATAACCAGAGACATATTTACTTTAGTAAAAGTAGAAGGTGTCCACTACCACAAACAAGGCCTGGCTTTTAAAAGAAGTTCCTATCCTAACCAGCATAAAACGGAAATGTGTTGTTAGAATCGGAATGCGGTTGGTTTTATTCATGGATGTATTTTATTTTCTTTAACCATGCAAGTAAGCAAATAAAGTGTGTGAAGCGCAGCAAATGGGGAGATGTGAAGAGGTCCAGCCAAATAAATAAGATATGAACGCTGCGACGCTCTCGCGGGCGCGGAGTAAACGACGCTGTGGAGAGAAATAGATATAGCAACTTTGATTTAAAAACAAGAATAATAAAACAAACGTTTTTTTTTTCTGGGGCTGTATTACCGAGGGTCAGCGGGGGCGCTACGGGCTCTGGAGCACGGAGCCGGCTTAGGATCAGCGGTGCCCCATATATACAGTATCTACGGCAAACAAACTTTACTGGTGAGACAAACGTGTGACGGTCAGGAAGACGTTGTCGGGGAAACTGATCAGAAATGTAACGGAACATTGTAGAAATGTAGTGGAGTAGAAAGTATAGATAATTGCTGCAAAATGTAACAAAGTAAAAGTCAAAAGTAGGCTATGCACTATTGAGTCTACTTAAGTAAAGTACAGATACGTGAAAAATTTACTTAAGTAAAGTTAGGACGAATTTGTACTTTGTTACATTCTACCACTGCATTTTGGCCATATAAATAGCGATCAATCACCAAATAACGCAAGATTTAATCAGTTTAATTGCTAATGTAAATTGCAGTGTTAGTGTTTTTTTTGTATACTATGATATTTTTTTCAACAAATGATCAGAAATACATTACAGTACAATACTATCATTGTAAACGACTGTAGAATTAAATAAAATGCAGTAAGCAATCATTTGGAGCAAATTGTCATCACTCAAATGTGCGTAAGAGTGCTTTTCAGTGTTCGTAGATTTTGTTCTTAGCTAAGAACAAATCCAAGTTAAGAAAACATTAGTGAATGCCAGAATCTTCGTAAAAAGTTCATAAGAAGGGTTTAAGAACACATTTCTTCTTAAGAACGGTTGGTGAATGAGGCCCAATTATCCTATCTCTTATCATCATTTGCATTTTCACTCGAGGAGAATCTGCATTGCTACTAAATAAGGCGGTGTCCTTTCTGACAGATGTTCTGTTTGTTTAACGTTACATGTGTGAGGCCTCTTTGAGATTTACGTCTCGCAATTCGCTACATTGAGGGTGGGAGCTGAGGAGAAAATTGAGTGAGCTTATTTTTATTGAGACTGTCCACAATGTTGATGGTGCAGCAGTCCACTCTGTCTTGAGGTGACTGTGTTTCCAGTTACAGATCACACACACAAGATCTCGTTATGTCTGTCTGCAGCATCTGACAACGAGGAGCCTCTGGTGACTCACAGACAGGCCTGCTGAGGCAGATGTCGCATTGATGTCATATGGAAGCCTCCTTAATTGCCATATTCCAACTAGTAAATACTGTTCATGTCAACAGCAAAATGGTAATTGTGGCTCGGAAGTTGTTGTTTTTCCGACAGCTCCAATATGTGCATAAGTCAATGTGTCAAGGTATCCTGATGAAATCTTAATTTAATGCTGTTATCAAGCACACTTTTTACCCATACTGCATAATCTGCCAATCATAAAACTGTTGTTGAACATTGGGGAATAGGTTATCAATTAGGCCTGCACGATTCGGGGAAAAATATGAATCACTATTTTTTAGCTTAGAATTGATATCACAATTCTTTGCCACGATTTCTTTTCTCACGAAGTGTAATGTTTATTGCACACATGAACCATGACAAAACAAAAGAAATTGGCAGTACCAAACAGATTTTTTTTTTGGCACCTATAGCACATTGCACCACAAGCCTGTAAACATAGAGGCTTCGAATAAAGAAAATAAAGTACATACTGGCCATTTAAGTACAGTAGGCTACCAAATATATAACACATAAATATGGCCCTGATACAGGCTCTATCTGAACTCCTTGAACATTTCTCAACATAATTAAAAACATGTTAATGTCAATGTCAAATGCTTTCAATAAATTAATTGAAGAAAAATATATCTAAGTCGTTTAAAAATGTAATCGCGATTTTAATAACGATTTATCATGCAGGCCTATTTTCAATTGAATGCAAGTTTAGCTAAAGGCTGAATGTGGTTCAGTTTACAGTTTGTTTCTGTATTTCTATTCAAAGGAGTCAAAATTTTACGCTGTTTGTATCAAACTGTTTTATTTCAAGCATCCGTCAATACAATGGAGGTTAAAGGAATTGTGTTTTAAGGGCTTAAAGAGTAACCTAAAGATAAATGCACTTTTCTTGAATTAGTAAATAATTACTTTATTATACTACCAATAGATTAATCAGTCTTTAGTGTATCTTGCACCAGCAGTTGTTCCAGGAAACAATCTTGAAATTCTGATCCTCTAGACTAAACAAAGTAATGTTGTACTCCATGCCCCAGGGCATAGAGTACAGGGGAAATTATTTTTTTTCAATTCAAATTTATTTATAATTAAATAGATTTGAATCAATATCTTTTGTATTAAAAACTGCTTAAACAGGGTGTTAAGTCACACTTTAAAATCATCAAAAACTTGTATATATAGCAATAGAGGCCAGTGAGAAAATATATTTGTTTTTAATTTGGGTGAATTGACTCTTTTAGTCAGTGCTTAACTCTGCCATCCTAAATTCATCACAGCTGTTGAAAAGCCACAGAATGTGTGCAGAAAGTTAAGGTCATTCATCAACAGAGAGCTGTCCAAACAATCAGCCTGCATGACTGACAGACGCAAAACCTCGCTGTATTAACCTTGTGGCTCTTTGACAAGCCGACAGCATCGCCAGAGGAGGTTTGACATGGTTTAAGTGCGAGCAGCGATTTACAAAAACACAAAATAACATTGGAGATGCCGAGCACACAGAGACGTACACTGCTGAGAATCAGCTGCTTGATGAAATAAACTCTTGTCTCTTGCAATGCTGGGTGCTTTTAAATGCAAGGTGAATAAACGTCAGGGCTATTGTTTAATACAGTTAAGCTCGAGCTAAACTTGAGCTCAACATATACATTCAAAAGACAAGGGCACTAAAAAGTGACTAGTGTTAGTTAATAGTGTTTTCATTACAAGATGTTTAAATAGGGCTATTGGGTTTACAGTATGTAAAGAAAAGTTGAGCAAAAAAAAGGGACAAGTGACACTCCTGACTGTTCAGAGCCACTCGGTGCTATGTTTAGAAACAGCACAGTAGTCGAGTAAATGTAAAATGCACAGAAGAGGTAGAGCTGCAGCATTTGAAAAGAGAGGTGGGTGGAGGGGTTGAGGAAGCAAGGGCAGTGTGGGCGTGAGGGAGCCGCGGGAAAGAACCTGAGATCGGCTTGATATCTTTTTGGAGGAACAGAAAGAAAGTGCAATGTAACCTCGATTTCTCAAGGCCTAGAGACAGCCATTTTAAAATGTAAATACCTTTCGTGTGCAGGAAGGCATAAGAACAGTAACCTTATTAAACAATCTGAAGATGTTCTCTCTCTCTCTCTCTCTCTCTCTCTCTCTCTCTCTCATGTATGTTTTCCAGCATTCCCGTCTCTCTCCTGCCTGTCCCTCTGCCTGTGTGTGAGCGAGCCAAGGGGAGTGTGGCCTAGTTACCATAGGAACATGTTCGCAGCTTGTGCACAGCTCTCCATCAAACTCCCTTTTTTACTACTGTATTTAGAAACATTACTGCTGTGCTTGTAAATGACCAACAAGAACATGAAATTAAAGATCAAGCAGAAGCTCTTAACACCGACTGTACAGAGATACTTCTGTATTACTGTATCTCATCACAATTTAAAATGAGGTGATTCTCAACTAACAACCCCCTACAATATGGACTGCTTCTTGTTTGTTTCTTCCCAACACTTCAAAACATTACTGCGTAGGTCTTAATGTTTGAAATGAAACAACAGCTTTACACGCTGCGCTAACTTACAAAAAATGATTTCCCTTCCTGTCCCTGGAGGGAACAGAAATGGCTGCTTTCATCTAAGGAAATAAAAAGAGCATAGAGAGGAGAAAGACTTGGAGTGTATCAAAGCCGGAGTAAAAGGCAAATACCGTAATCAAACCTAAAGGATATCAAAATAAAGCTCTGGGAGTGTGACAAAGCAGGGCTCAGAGGGTGAGTGATGCTCCGGTGGAGGATTGAGCAGTAAAGAATCCTCAATATATGGAGGTACTTTTGTAAAGCTTTATAGGGCTGAAAAGGACTGGAAAGCCATGGCAGAGAAAAAAAAAAAAAAGAGCAGAATGCCACAGCAGAGCCCTCCATTCACACCGTACGTTAAACCTTTCATTAACAATTGGCAACAGTGGTGTCGATGGATGTCAGAGAGAGCAGCGGGATTAGGGGGAACATATAAAAACATATAACAGAGAAAAATCTCATTGGACCATGACAGACTGGAGAAGAGGCTGTAAAAGTTAGGTACAGTTGACAGCAAAAGTAGACCTCTAAACTGACTCACTTGGGGTTAAAACTCCAGGTCCGCCACAGCAAACCTCCGCTTGACCAACCAACCCAAACTGACTCTGATGCGGCAGCCACGTCTTTGAAGATGTGTCCATGCAGCTATATTGTACAGACACAAGTTTTTTTAGTTTTTTTTTTTGATTTATAGACTGATAGTCACTTACAACAACAATGACATGGAAAATAAACGTTATTGTGCATGTTTAAAAAATAACATTAATGTAGAAAAATATGACCAAAGATGAAAACAAGACTTGATAATTTTGGTTCAAATCAAACAAGGAGAAATGCAACTACAATTTTGGTTTAGAATAGGGAATAAAGTGGCAAAATATTTTTCTATCATGCAGCAGGTGGAATATTTGAGTCTTTGTGGATTCTGGAAAACCTCAAAAACAGCAGTAGGTGTTGTTAAATGACCCTATGGGTTTTCTCAAAGATCAACAGGGATTTATCTTGCAGAAAAAACTCATTTTTAGCTGTGTGAATTGAATGCAATACATATAACAGGGAGGCCCGATCTGGGACTACTGCAGAGAATATGAACACACTCACAAACTTGTATACGTCTTGAAACATCTGATTTTTACCCCCAAAAAAGTTGTGCAGGTTAATTGTCATAACTTCACTCACCATAGAAAAACTGAAGGCCACAGTAAATGATATAGCAAGATTCAACTTATCATAGCTGCCCTTTACAGCCTTGTAGACTAAATGTCATGATGCTGCTTAACCACAAGCTGCTACTATGATTAATTATTAAGCATTCCTACCGACACATCAGTGTTTCATACCTTGTTCTCTGATTGGAATTTCAGTCATAAAACAGCCCCCCATCCAAACAGGGAAATTTTGGACAATCTGAGGTGGCATTAATTGCGGTGGCACATGGATTGTTTTTTTGCAGCTGCTGCCACGCCCTTCTACGCCGTGCACTGCTACTACTATTATTTGTAGTCATAGTTCTATTATCTTTATTGGTACTATAATTGCTAATGTCCATCATACCAACTGCTATAATTATTATGAATCATGTTTCTCAATATCTGTACATCTGTATCAGTGTCTGTGTGTCCCAACTGGCAGCGGCAGATGGCCGCCCACTAGGGGCAGGGTCTGTCTGAGGTTTCTGCCTGTAAAAAGAACGTTTTTCCTCACCACTGTCGCACCAAAATGCTTGCTCTTGGGGGTGGGGTGGGGGGGGTTCTTTGGTAAATTAGTGGTCTAGACCTACTCTATCTGTAAAGTGTCCTGAGATAAATCCTGTTGTGATTTGACACTATGAATACAACTGAATTGAAATTGAATTTAGAGAATGTGACTATGAGGAGTTAGGCAGTTCTGCAAGAGAAAACAGAGGCGTATTATGAGGCAGTATGTTGTGAGACTGTTAAGTGAGACCAGAGGTTTAGGATATGGAGAAGAATTACCAGAAGGGTAAAACTATATTGTGTTTCCTCTGTTGGGTTGCTAAAAGAAATGAGGATGGCAAAAGAAATGAATGGCCTGAGGCAAAAGAAAACAATTTGAGAAGATTGCAGGACAAGAGCTCGCTGACAGTAGTACCTACTTTTTTTTAGAGAACATTCTGACAAACAGCCTGACAAAGCCTTTCTGTCCTTGGCAGCGAGAGAAAGCCCCCTCCATGCGTTGCATTAAAGATGGCTGAAGAGGAGCAGAATTATGACAGAAACTTGGGTGTTGGAGTAGATTCAGCTCTTTGCCGGCTGTCAGGCGCCCGACTGACAACTGTGGCAGAGAGGCAAGGAGTCCAGATTCTCAACAGTTCACGAGGAACAGAGGAAGATTAATAAGACATCCACGACTCTCGCCTCTCTATTTCAGCTAAACGAAGAAAATAATTTCATGAAGAGATGTATGAGATTCATATCTTATAGGCATTTCATGTGGAAGAGGACGAGGAAATCCTGCGAGGGCCAATGAGTCAGAGTGAGCTGGACTTATCTCGTTTTATCAAGTATGCAGCCTCAGACATTTCATTAACTGAAGCTATTCTCTCTCCCACTCCCTCCCTTTTTTTTTTTTTTAGCTGTATGCAAGAGACTGCAGTGCAATATAATGGACTGTAAAGATAGTGGCCTCCAATCATACCGGCGCTACATTACAGAGTGTCCAAACATCAAGTACATCTGTTTTTGCCAGCTGAGGAAAAATTCACACAAGTGTATCTTATCATCCAAAATACACAGATCCAGTGCAATGTCCAGTGAAAGTGGGAGACTTTTTGCCAAATGTTGGAGTCAAGAGTAAATTAATTCGAAAAAAATAAATAAAATAAAATAACCCTGCAAACTCCCATTTGGTTATTTAAGTCAAATTCAAAAATGACCAATTTGATGACTAATTTGCATATCCCAGCTTTCAGAACCTCCCTGTAGACTCTGCAGTTGTTCAACACTCAGAGATAGCTAATTAGCAAACAGTTACCAGTGCCAAATGGCAAGAAAGTCTGGTTGACTTCACAGAAGGTAACTGCCAATCAAGCAGGTCCTTACACTGACTTCACCTGTGGAGGGAAGAGTGCAGGGACCTCATTTAAAAATCTCTTGAAATAAGTTAATATGAATAAATAATATTCTAGGTCCAATACACTAAGTTTCACATGCTGCATTTTGTGATATATCATAGGTAAGGTGATATTCATATGTATGTGTACAGAATGCATCTTGGGCAAGCGATACTTTATGAAAGCAGCTTTGTGTCAATTAGCAGACATTTCATGCAAGAAAATGCAGCTGTTCAAATTCATGACACTTGTGTGGCTTCAAATGCCAGAAAACTTGATAAATTAATTAATTGACTAAAACATAGTGGTACAACATAAATTGAGGGCATGCAATTAACACCTGACCACACACACAAATGCTGGTAAATTTTGCCTTTGGCAGGTGAAACTGTCATTCTACCTGCCAATGAGAATTGAGTAATTGATTTAGTTGTTTAGTAGTTGTTTATTGCCATTGTTCTTTCACATTCAAGTCCACCATTTCCTCTTTTGTGAACTCAGAAGAGTCAGTATAGTATGTCTGTGACAGGGGAAATGAATAAATAAGTAATAAATAGAAAAAAATAAAAAATATATATTCTAAGAGTCATGACTTTAATTAATTTTGGTTAATAACTTGACAGCACTTAAATGTGTATTCTTAACAAGTTCAATAACGATGCTCGTGCATTTCCTGTATTTCACCTATATGAGGCAAAAAGAAATTGGATGGTAAAAACGTGTGGCTAGTGGATTTTAAAATCCAACTGCCACAGTGGCTGGTGCCCTGCATGCATTGTATGTACTGTATTATGCTAATGTAGCATGTAATACTTAATGGCCTCGTATCCTGCAAAGAACATGGTGCATAATCAGAACTTTATATGTGGAAACCCTCCATAAATTGTCTTATCAAACATTCATCAGGCCGACCCTCGAGGAGGCTCCCATTCTGCAATGCATCACCTTAAAACTCAGTGAGACCATGAACCTGAGCAAAGCTGGTGAGTATTAACAGCAGGTAGAGACTGTGCTGCCTGTTGCGGAATAATATTCAGGCTGTAAGGTGGACTTCAACACTTCAATTAGTAAGCCTCTCCAGGACAACTGTCACTAACATTTGGTGAACACTTCACTGTAAGATGGGGTATATATCTGGCAGTATGTCACTGTACTTTCTGCCTGAACATGTGTATACAACACTTACCCAAAATCACAGGACTTCCTGGTGAAGAAATCTTGACAGCTTAGTTACATCTGTGGTTGCAGACAGAATCCAGTGGGTTTCCAGGGCACTTGGGAAGGGGCTGAGGTTCCAGGTTTACTTGCTTTTGGGGACAAAGGTAGAATCAGTGTGTGCAGACCTGAGAGACTGTTTCCAAATAAATGGCCAGGTTTTGTCCTCTTTGAGAGATAGTTGTATTTCAATCATTAGGCCAATTTGATGTGTTCAATGTGGGCAGCTCCTCTTGATCTCACCTATGCTGCAGTGTGTCCATCCATGCCGTTGTCAAGTGTGGAGGCTCTTGAGGAACACGTGAAGCTGGCTGTCACAGGGTGTCACGTCACCTTCAGCTCAGTCCATCACTGAAGCCAAAGCGTGCCTATCAGCAGTGGCTCTGTTGTGCAGCTCAGCAGCTCTCCTCTGCTTCTTCTCCTCCCTCTCTTCTTCCTCTGCTCCCTGTCCTCCAACTCTATTGCAATACAGGAACGGAGATGTGATACCAATGCAGCTTCCTCGGTAATAAAGAGAATCTCTTCTGAGGACGGTTTTTGTCATCTTAATTGTTTGTTCTGGGCACATGTGACTTCAAACAGCCCCTGCGTCGCCTTATTATCTGGGAATGATACGAAGTCCTATTAGCGCGTTTGGTCTAACGATCCACAGAGCCAATTAGTTAACCATTTATTAGTTAAATTTACATTTAAAACACTGTACATAGATTTAACAACACAGGTAGCCTACTGCGTGGTTACAACTACTGCACGCTGCACACGAATCACGCTGATTGCCGATTTTGAAATGAGGATAATGATCAAGGTGATGTGGGCTATGCCAACTCCGAGCACACAAACGTACTGCACATTGTGCGCGCTAAACCCACAAAAGCATTAAAAAAAAATCAACATTCCAAAGGTGTTTACTGTTGAAATCCCAAAGATGTGCAGCAGCATCTGAACATCTGATTCATGCACATTTTTTTATGTGCTCCTTGCTTCTAGTTCGGGTGATTTAATCTTGGAAAGCGGCTGTAGTTCACCCCGCTTGGCATAACGACGTCCCCACAATCCAGAGATTCATACCGATTAAGGGGAATCCGGTGCTATATTAACGCCGTGTGTCCTTTGCGCTCCTGCAGTCCGTCACACCTAATTTTGATGTGCGTGAAAAAAGGTGCTCGGTAAACGGAGAAGTCTCTCTCTTGAGGGCGGAGATAGTGCGTAAGATAGACAGAAACAGAAACCAACGCCTCCGAAGGCAGCTCGAGTCCGCCCTGCGCTGTGCTCTAGCATCTCTGGAGTTATAACACCCGAAAATAAAACGAAACGATGACGGCCGGCCGCCCAATGCGCCGAATAATTACGATTGGAAAGAGGTAAGGGAGTATAACAAAGTTCAATAAGTCACTTCTTAACTATGTAGAGTGGGCTTAATGTCTCACACAGTCTTAAAGTAGGGGTGCTGCACTTTTAATAAGGCTCAAGCTTGCACACCTGAAAGATTTCCATAAACTTATTTTAGGATCCTTTTTATAGCTTTAGGAACTGTCTAAGTGACATTTCATGTTAACAACGTTATAATAAGATCTGCTCTCAGCAACTGCAAGGTGTAAATGGAAACCATCAGGAAAATGGACCGACAATAACAGCTTATTGTGTATCAGCTGGTCATTGGCATTACAGATTTCTGGTAACAAGATCCCCAGGGGCCCCCAAAAGCATCAGGGCCACTGTGTAGAAATTGCTTTGAGGAAACTTAATTTTTTTTTTTTTTTATATATAATATGCACTAGCTACTGAAGCACAACCAGCATATTAAGGGACCTTGCTGTGCCCAATCTTGAGGCCTTGAGAGTATCAACATCTAGTTTTAGGATATTTATGTCAGCAGATACAATGCTTACATTATGCATATTCCTAAATTAGTGTAAAATATTTCAGCAGAGGAATAATACATAGCACACTTATCTGGCCATGGATAGATCTGATTTACATGTAGAACAGTTGCTACTCAAGTTCATTCAAATCAGCCACAGAAACAGATTAAAGGACAGGTTCAGATTTTTTAAAATCCATCTTAATACAATACTCACGTGTACACTGAAAGAGTTATTGATCATTGTAATTGTTTCTCCTGTTCATTCTGGCCGTAAAGAATGCCCAAAATGGAAGCAGCAGAGGCAGAGATATCCAGACTTTTAGTGGGCGTTCAGACTGATATCAGCCCTGTCTTAAAACAGCACAAGGGGTTGCGTTGGTGGGGGCATGGTACTTCAGGTACCAGTGAGAATGATGTACGATCAAGTCCAGTTTGAGTAAAAGATCTGTGAATTAGAAGCCTTCTCAGACGCCAAAACACTATTTCTTAATTTCTGGTAGGTTATCACAGCAGTAGAAATACAGCATTCACACTACAAGGTAATCCAACCAGGAATTTGTAAATGTAAATGGACTGTATTTATATAGTGACTACTTAAAGTGCTCATATTACGCTCATTTTCAGGTTCATAATTGTATTTAGAGGTTGTACCAGAATAGGTTTATGTGGTTTAATTTACACCTGTTAAATTTCACCTTAATGAAATTATCTAATCAACCAATCACATGGCAGCTGCTTCAATGGATTTAGGGGTGTGGTCCAGGTCTAGACAATCACCTGAACTCCAAACTGAATGTCAGAATGGAAAAGAAAGGTGATCTAAGCAACTTTGAGCGTGGCATGGTTGTTGGTGCCAGACGGGCTGGTCTGAGTATTTCAAAATCTGCTCAGTTACTGGGATTGTCACACACAGCCATTTCTAGGGTTTACAAAGAATGGTCTGAAAAAGGAAAATCATCCAGTATGCTAATGCTAATGCTAGAGGTCAGAGGAGAATGGGCCGAGTGATTCAAGCTGATAGAAGATCAACTTTGACTCAAATAACCACTCGTTACAACCAAGGTATGCAGTAAAGCATTTGTGAAGCAACCTTGAGGCGGATGGACTACACCAGCAGAAGATACCACTAGGTACCACTCATCTCCACTAAAAATAGGGAAATGAGTCTACAATTTGCATGAGCACATCGAAATTGGACAGTTGAAGACTGGAAAAATGTTGCCTGGTCTGATGAGTCTTGATATCTGTTGAGACATTCAGATGGTAGAGTCAGAATTTGGTATAAACAGAATGAGAACATGGATCCATCATGACTTGTTACCACTGTGCAGGCTGGTGGTGGTTGTGGTGTAATGGTGTGGGGGATCCCTTTCGCCTTCAGAGCTGCCTTAATTCTTCGTGTCATTGATTCAACAAGGTGCTGGAAGCATTCTTTAGAAATGTTGGGCCATATTGATAGAAGAGGGTCAAACATGGTATTAGTATGGTGTTCCTAATAATCCTTTAGGTGAGTGTATATAACACAAAGGTAAGGGGAAAAGCCAAAAAGCATAATATGAGCACTTTAAAGCACTTTTTATTTTTTTTACAGGCAAGAATTGACCATTCATACACATTCATACACTGGTGGCCATACAAGGGGCCACCTGCTCATCAGATAAACATTCACACACCGATGGCGCAGCATCGGGAGCAATTCGGAGTTCAGTGTCTTGCCCAAGGAAACTGCGACATGGGACTGCAGGGATCGAACCACCAACCTTTCGACTGATAGCTGACTATCCCCACAGTGCTGTGGAGATAGGTCTGGCAATGCGGGAATACTATGACATGGAGTTATGTAGTTTCTTAAACTTTGGAAAGCTTGCACTAAAGCCAAAGAAGAAATTATGACAACTGTAGTACTCCCCTTGACAAATGAACTGATCCTCATGCATAAAAGCAGCGGGGTGTCCCTTTAAGTGTAGCTGAAGCTAACAAGGTTTCAGCAGTCTAAGTTCAAGCGTTCAAGCAAGTATGGAGGAGAAATAGTAACAAAAAACATCTCTTTCAATGTGTACATGGGCATGTGACTTACTTGAAAAAAATGTGAATCTATTCATAAGAGTGCTCAGTGATGGTTTTTTTAGCCCATACACAGGAGAAGGCAAAGTCTGTCGGTGACTCATTTGTATTTTAACAGTCCATAATCACTTTTATTGTGGTCACTGAAAAAATGCCAGACAGTCCAATAAACACTGTCCATATAGACGCAGAAGTGTGGAGGCACCAGCAATTGTTTTGCATTTTTATTTTGATATCTGCTATGTAAACATGTTACATAAATGTGTGTTGCTAATTGTTAAATCCTGAATGTGTCATAGATCATTACATTGGCATATATAAAATGGTGTTACATAAATCCCTGTTAAAAAGGGTGCAACCCAGTTATTTCTTGTTTCCTGTGTCTCTATATCACAAACATGAGGCTGGTGGATATAAAAAGGTTAGAAAACTGAGACATGAGTAATGATGACCTTTTTCCTAAATGGTAATAATCCTCTAAATAAATCACTAAAGGTTGGATCTGTTACAAATACACAGAAAAACCAGGCTTTAGAACTAATGCATTAAAACAGAAAACATTTATCTTTCAAGTATAAATTGGAGGTTTTTACTATGATTATTTTATTGGGATTTAAAGTGTGATCCAGCTGCATTGAACAAGAGCCAAAACAAATGTATAGACTGCAAAAAAACGATTTGATGGGGAGAAGCAAACAGTGATGTTACTGAATGTCAAAGACTAACTTGGGACACTGGACAGCACATGCTGCCATCAAAAATAAACCAAAAACATAAACTGGAAATGAAACATCCCCACTTTTTCACTCACCCTCAACCCTTACTCACACACAGAAACACATACTCTACATCTCCATGGCAACTGATAAAAGAATAGCTGGTCTGCAGAAAGAAGCGATTGACAAAGCATATACAAGAACTGGACGGTCAGCAAGAAACAAATGTATGGAATGAAGAATAATCCAGAAATTAATTTAAGGGATCTAAGCAGAACAAAGGCCGTCAGTCATAGGATATGAAGAAGATGCTAAATTAGCTATGTCAAAAAACTTGATTATAATATTCATGTAAACCTTTTGAATCCACAAAGAGTAAAGCCTAACACTCTCTCAAACCAGTTGAACTTTCTGGCAGTTTGCTGTTTTTGGGGGGCTTAATTACAGGCTATACATTTAAAGCGAGTGTGACTCACACTGAAAATTAGCTCAACGCAAATCCAGAAGGAGGATTTGGGTCAATAAGAAGGAATGAAAGTTACGCGGATGTTGCAGATAGCAGAACAGAGAGGGTGGGCAACGAAAGAGGGGAGAGGACAAGGGAAGGAGTACAGCAGAGTACAGCACAGTACACCACCTACACTCGTCTCCATGGCAACTACCACACTAGAACGAGAGATAATGCAGTTTCCTCTCATCCAATTCTGAAAACTGTTCAATTGGTACCATATGCACTGTGCGGTATGTAAGAAACAAAGCTTTCAGTATTCTGTTGTTGCATATGATATGAGAGATGCTTTCGATGTAATGCTTCTAAAACACTACTGGCTAAATATTTGGACTGCATACGTTACATCCATCTATCCACCAGAGACGTTGGCTTTAGCCTGACACTGAATTCATCATCATCGCTTTAAGGTATAACTTGTTATTTTTGAATTAATGTTTCCCCCCCCCCCCCATCTTCGCCAAAGCAAGTGGCACAGTGTGTGGGCAGCAGTTGCTTTCAAAGAACAAGTACTGAGGTTGATAGAATTGAAAAGACATAATAAAATAAAAGCCTTTTCTCAAATCTAGCTGCTGCTCTTGATGCCACTGGTGTAAAGTGACATTATAACGATTCAAAACCTTTAGACATGGTTTTGTCCAACATGTTATTTGAAATCTGTATCCTCAAAAAGTAAAGATGCCACTGTGCGCTGAATACAGTTCGACTTGGGGCGGAAGAGTGTGACAACAATGTGTGCTAAATGATATATAATAACCATAAAAAGGCTGGTGAAATTCTTTGAAACAGTGTGTCTTTGCTACACCCACCACTTCTTTTTTAGCCATCCTTCCACAGGCCTTTCATCCTATTTTGGTTTAATTGTGTTGTCTCAAAACTGCGTGTTTAACTGCCAACGCAGCACTGTATGCTGCGGTTAGCAAAACTGATATTTGTTCATTCTGTTACCAGAAGAATTTTGTGGTGTTTGGTCACGTCGGTTGGATTTTCTTTTTCTTGTCTTCTGTAATTCGATAACATGATTAATATAAAGTCTGTCACTATTAAGTCAGTCAGCATATGACAAATACAGAGCAAGTAAGACGGCCCACTAGGAACACATGACAGAGACCATCTGACTGCCTGAAGAGGGAAGTAGATTTGATCTTTATTCCTGGTGTCATTTGAGCAGCCTGTTTTGTTACAGGAACAATGGCCTCACCACTGCAGGTACAGCCCTCAATGTGACAATTTATGATGGCATAAAATCAATGTTCATATCTGTGTGAATGCTTCTTGTATAATGGATTATTAACTTATTCCTTTTAGATCAGTATCATAATTAATAGCACTTACTGTTCACCTACACTTGTGCAAAGTGACTATTTTAAAAAGGTCCTCATTGACATTGTGTTGGCTATCCATTAACACATCCAAAGCTTAAGCAATTTAAAAGAGGGTTTTTATCATGAAAGACAAATCTTACTAAGACGGTCAACTATTTTCACAATTAATCAATTGGTCTACAAAATGTCAGAAAATAATGAAAATTGCCACTGATGTCACAATTTCCTAAAGCCCAAAATGACATCTTCAAATATTTTGTTTTATACGATCAACAGTCAAAAAGCCAAAGACATTAATTTAACAATGAAACTAAATACAGCAAATCAGCAAATCTCACAATTGACAAGTTGAACGTTTGACATTTTGGCATTAAAATGAATCATACAAGTAATTAATTATAATTATAATTAAATCTATCTATAAATTGCAGGAACGTCTGTCTGTCTGTGTGTCTGTGTTATGCGCATATCTCTCGAACAGTTAGTCCGATGGATTTCAAACTTGACAGGTGTCTTGCTACGGACACGAGTAAGTGCGGTGCAGTTTGACAACGTTTGGATTAGAAATGCAAAAGATATCGTTAAATATATATCGGTAAAAGAAGCACACATTGACTTTTGCCACTGGCCACTCCCCCCTCACACTGCACACTGACTGAGCACAGCACAGGACCAGAGACAGAGAGGGTCGAAGAAAGCAGCGGCACTTTGGCAGCTAAAATGTGACATATACCTCAGACCCACAATAATGTGCAAGTAGCACTACTCTTTTTCTGCTTCCAACGTTAGCTACATGATTGCTGGATATACCAAACTTACTTTTCTTCACTTTCCTGGAGCACAAGCGGATAGCTGAAAGGAACATCGCGACTGTTGTGTGGAATAAGGTTGGCGAAAAAAAGGCGCTACGCTTTTCCGTGTCTATTTTTTCGCTAAGAGGAAACTCAACAAAAAGCCATTTGCCAACACTAAATATCAAACAAAAGCCAGACACTATATAGTATTAAGTTGCTGTGAGCTGTAGCCTACATTCACCACTAACCAGAGGCAGAATATAAAGTAGACCTCTACAGTCTACTGCTAACTAGTAACATTACCGTCACCAAAATACCCCCGCGAATCAAATCCCCTACTTCACGGTTAACTGTCAAGCCACTAAACCTGTATGGAAATTAACACCTCTGCTGAAATGTTAAATTCGTAAACGATCATACGACTCACTCTCTCTCTCTCTCTCTGCGCACACAGACACACAGACACAGACAAGACACACACACACACACACACACACACACAGTCCGGTTCTGGTGGTTGATAAACGCAGATATGTGCTGATTAGCTCTCATAACGGGCCGGGTGGGTAGCACACTGCAATGAGTCCATGACGCTCCACATTGTCATTGTGATATTTTGGGATTACATTCTGAATCTGCAAAGTTCTCTGTCAGGTAAATCAGTAAGTTAGTAGTAGGGTATACAGGGGAGTTGCATATGAAGTGGTTTGGAGTCCTTCTGTAAGTAATTTTGGGGTACAATTTGGTTTTGATGAATTCTACAAACAGCAATACCACAGGCCAAGTATTCGGCCCATTCCAAATAATTTTCAATTATCAAAGAAATTGAAAAATATTTTTAACAGCGAGTGTTTGGTTTATAAAAACAGAAAATGGTCAAAATATGTGAATTACAATTCCCTAGAACGCAATTTAACATGTTCAAATTGCTTGTTGCCACCAGTGAAAAACCAGAGACAAAAAGACATTTAGTTTTCTGAAAAATAATAAAGGCAGCAAATCTTCATATGTTATATCTGTTTTTTTGCTTGAAGAATTATCAAAATTGTTCCCGTTACATTTCTGCCGACAGAATGATTAATCAATCAACTAATCATTTCACTTTTAAATCTGTCTTGGTAAGTTCATTCTGGATGTTATGTTTCTACTTTAAGTTCCTTTTTGTATCACAGAATTTTTTTCATCAACTACCAAAACAACCTGAGTTTACAGGATATTTGAAGCAAGTAGCAGAGGTCAGGGGGCTAGGGGCCTTTTTTTTGTATTCCATTAATCAAAGACCAGCTGACAGATAAGAACATCAAATGATGCTTTTTTGCATCAACAGCCTGGTTATTTATGACAGAGAACAAAGACATGGTTGACTGCTTAGCGAGATGCTCTGCCCAACATAATCAGGACACTACAGGAACAGCAGGAGAAAATCCACTTGAGTGCAACCTGATCCTTTTGGCAGCAATGTCAAATCTGAATTTTAGGAGCTTTTCTTTAAAAGTTAAATTTCTGCCTGAACCATTTGCTGAGGGCCAACTGATATGAAGGCAGACTCAGCAGGATTTGTACCTGAAACTACACTGTGTTCTAAATTATTATGCAAATGATATTTTACACATGTATTCCTAATATATATATATATATATTTAAAATATATATAAAAAAAAAATATATATATATATATATATATATATATATATATATATATATATATATATATATATATATATATAATCTAATTTTCAAGTCACCAACCATTAGGGTGTAAGTCGAATTTCATGGAACCACCCAATGAAAACAGTATTTTTTCAAAAATAAAAAAACTCAAAATGCACTGTTCCAAATTATTATGCACAACAGAGTTTCAAAACATTTTATAAGTTGTAAAGAACTGAAAATGGTCATTTGCTGAATTTGCAGCGTTAGGTCGTCATATTTACTGAAATCAAAAGCTATTTCAATCAAACACATCTTAACAGGGCAAGCTACATGTTAACATTGGACCCCTTCTTTGATATCACCTTCACAATTCTTGCATCCACTGAACTTGTGAGTTTATGGAGAGTTTCTGCTTGAATGTCTTTGTATGTTGTCAGAATAGCCTCCCAGAGCTGCTGTTTTGCTGCCTCCCACCCTCATTGATCTTTTGCTTGAGGATGCTCCAAAGGTTCTCAATAGCGTTGTGTCAAACTCAAGGCCCGCAGGCCAAATCTGGCCCGTTGCCGATTTAGATCCGGCCCGTATATCAATTTGGGTTCACAATAAATTCTGGCCCTCCTAGTTGTGCGCCAAACCAAAAACACAGGAAAGTATTTTTTAAACTGCAATTACCTGACATTTAGAGCAGAATATGGCAGATTTGCCAACCCTGAGACTCAGAAATTCCCCCAGAGGCAGCAGAGCGTTTTCATATTCAGGCTGAGAACAAGTTGTCGTTAAAAAAAATGTATCTTTGTTTTTGCTTGATTTGCTAAATTCTATGATGGCTAAGGAATTTAGGGTTTCATGTCAACAGAAAAGCAACAAATGTACAAAAAGGTGACAAATGTCTGAGAAAGCCACAAAAAAGTCAGAACCAAATCAACAAAAATGAAGGAAAAGCTACCAAAATGTTTAAAAAAAAGTGACATGCAGTACCAAAAGCACATTAATAAACTGTACATGTCTGGCCCTTGGTGGGATTCTTTTTTTCCAGTGTGGCCCTCTGAGAAAATGAGTTTGACACCCCTGATCTAGACCGTCCAGGGTTGCACGGCACTCATCAGTAAATAAGACTGTTTGAAAATTAGTCTTCATATATTTCTGGGCCCACTGCATAAGTTTCTGCTTGTGAGCATTGGTTAGGAGTGGCCGAATAGTAGGTTTATGCACAACTGCAAACCTCTGGAGGATCCTATACCTTGAGGTTCGCGGGACCAGCAGCTTCAAATACCTGTTTGCTGCTTTGTAATGGCATTTTAGCAGCTGCTCTCTTAATCCGATAAATTTGTCTGGCAGAAACCTTCCTCATTATGCCTTTATCTACACAAAACAGTGTGTGCTCTGAATCAGCCACAAATATCTTAATGTAACTTGCCCTGTTAAGATGGGTTTGATTGAAATAGCTTTTGATTTCAGTAAAAATGACCTAATGCTGCAAATTCAGTAAATGACCATTTTCAGTTCTTTACAACCTATAAAATGTTTTGAAACTGTTACATAACAACATAATTTGGAACAGTGTATTTTGAGTTTTTTATTGTTGAAATAAATACTGTTTTCATTGGGTGGTTTGTTCACTGAAATTCGACTTACACCCCAATGGTTGGTGACTTGAAATTATATATATATATATATGTATATATATATATATATATATATATATATATATATATATAAAATATAATTTTCATATATAGGAAAATCAGTGTAAAATATAATTAGCATAATAATTTGGAACAGTATAGTGGCTGAAAAACAAACTAATAATAGAAATAATGTGGAAGCTACTCAATGTATTTCAGGAGCATGTTTTTTTACCCTTGAAACCTGGGTGACTAAACATTTATATTATTTTTGTTCCCCAGCGGGCTTTTACGTAACACAGACTGGTCGAGATGAGCAACAGCTGCAGGACGCTGTGCAGGAGAGTGATTCCTGTTCAATGTGCGAGGGGTCAAAGGTGCCACGCTAGTCAACCACTCAGAGGTGTTCAGGGTGACTCTGTTGCTCTGTGATTGTACCCTGAGAGAACAAATATAGAACACATAATTTAAGGTCCTAGAGGGATCGACGTAGCAGTATTGTTCGCTGTGACACTCGAGACTGGAGCTCAAACTATTTAAAATAACACCTTTTATAAAAGCTTCACAGCTGGCTCAATCATATTTAAAATAAATCGACTGTCTGGCTTATACTGTAATGTGATTTACAGTGGCAAGAAAAAGTATGTGAACCTTTTGGAATTTAATGTTTTTCTGAATAAATGTATCATAATATGTTATCTGATCTTCATCTACATCAAGGGTATTGACAAATATGTGTCTAAAATAACAATTTTTTTTATCTTTCATGTCTTTATTGAGAACAACCAAAAAAACCTCATAGTGCGTAGAGGAAAAAGTATGTGAACCCTTGAGTTAATGACCTCAAACAAAGCTAAATGGTGTCAGGTTTTAGCACATCTGGAGTCTCGTTGAGATGAGTTTGGAGGTGTGGACTACAGCTACTTTGACTGATAAAACCCTCTCAAACTTTTGGAGTTTGCTCTGCACAAGAAGAACACGCTTATGTGAGCCATGCCTCGCCAAAAAGAGCTTTCAGAGGATCTACGATCAATAATTGTTGATTTACATAAAGCGGACAAGGGTTACAAAGTTATTTTAAAGACTTTAGAAATTCATGAACACATGACACTGTCATGACAAATGAACCCTAACCATAACTTGTCATGACAAAAACCGAATGACACTTACTAAAAGAAGCATTATGTCATAAACGTTTATGACTTGTTTATAAGGTTTATGACATGTTCATGACAGTTTCATGTCACTCTTGTGTAGATGCCTTCAAGTAAAGTGTAACCAAAAAGACTTAAGACAGCCAGAGATATTATACGAGGCAATTGGATGAAAACACGTTAATTCAAAATCTACATTCAACATTTGCAAGTAAAGTGTAACCCTATTTTCTTTTCCCTTGTCCCCCTGTACTTGTGTAAAGTGTCCTTGGGTTTCATGAAATGCGCTATATTAATCTAAGTTATTAATAACGTTGGTCGCTACAACAAACTCTTATTGCTTCGGCTCGTGACACAGTGACAGTGATACCCGGTTTAGCTCACGATACATCCAGATTAGGCTAAATTACCGGATGCAACACTTGAAATGCAACGATGCATCTGTAACGTATTATCTTATTGTAAATGAATGATTTTCTGTCTGAGCACAACATTCATCGCAACTATGACCTTCCCGTAACGCTAACTCCTAGACCTTTACAACAAGTGTGGTAAAAACACTACCGCTTTTGTCCAAATGGGCCGCTGAAATCAACAAACTGAAGGTTACATATAGCCACTTTAAAGTTTTTAAGTTTTTAAAAACAAATAGGAATTTTTGTCATTTGTCTTCTTGGTAATCCAAGGTTAAATTAGTTTCACTGACTGACTCACTGTATGGGTAGATTCAGGATGGATAGGAGGTTGTGAAAAGCATTACAGATGGAATTCATTTTAATATGATGGGGATGGGGTCATACAAGCTGTAAATTATGACTACAGAATAAAAACAATTAATGAACAAAACCCTCAAGAGACAGACTAATGATTGTGTTTTAGTGTGCTGTTCCACAGTAGTCTTTCCAGTGTAGCAGTTGTTTCACTGTTTGATGTTTGTGAAATGTGTTATAAACCAGAGATAGATATAGTAAATATTAATAAATTTTTCAAGTTTCAAATATTTATTTTTGTTGAGAAATATGTAGAAACCATATATATTGACAATAAAAAAAAGGCATTTCGTCTAAGAAAAAAGAAAGAAATGCAGATGGAGACTTACTTTGCTTCCAAAGCCAATCAGTGGTTTTTCATCCACTCAAACCTGGTTTTTGATCAATCAGGGTGTTAATGTTCAAAATTCATTTCTGTACACAGAGATACTTTTTTTGTAGTTTAAAGGTAATGCACCAACTGATTTGGTTATGGTAATGTTTGTTTTTTACTTACTAAGTTCTTTTGCTTCTTGTAATTTCATGCTGTGTCCAGTCAACAGTAGCACTGAAATTATGCCTTTAACTGCTTCCACAACTGTGGCGTATAAATCACAGAGATGCTGAATCCCAAATTGTCTGCAACGAACAATAAATCTCTGGTGCCAAGGATATTTTGTATGGATGGAGATTAACTAGATTTAGACAGTCCCATGGTGGAGGACAGAGACTGGCGGTTTGTCGGTTTGTCCTCATGTCACTCAATCAAATCGCTCTGCCCAAACTAATCCGTTGAAGAAAAAAAATAATATTTTTTTAAAACTAATCTATGTTGCCATAGCACTCTGCTTGACGACCATTTTCTGGCGGGAACCCTTCGTTGCTGAGGAGTCAAGTCCCGTCACCCCTCCTGAAGTGTTTGGAAATCCGTGAGCAGCCACGTATTTACGGTACGCTTCTCGGATGATGCGGAAGGCTCGTGCGTTAGCGTAAGGTATATCAGTGACCGGGTCTCGATACAGTGCGGCCTTGTGGGTGACAGGACAAACCTCCTGGACGGGCAGTTGAGGACTCGACTGGGCGCTGTGTGGAAAGGCCACCTCAAAAGCTTCGTCCTCACTGAATGTTATGTAAGTACGAGAGCACAGGCCTCCGGCAGGCTGCTGGGACGGCGTCGTGGGATTTTGTGGTGCAGTTTGAGGGACGTCCTGATCCAACCTTTGGAAAATGGGAAAATTACTATTTTTACACAAACAGACTACATGCATTTGGTCTATCTAAGATTTGCCTACTTAAACACATACTAAAGTTAACTGCTGTTGAAGTAGATTACTTCAAGCAAGCTAAAAATGGAAACGATGGTCTAGCAGAAGATCATACGTAACGTACCCTTCAACATCCACGTTTTCTTCTTTTAGGAGTGAGTGAGAGACTAGTGGCATCAAGACTGAATGGTAACGGATGGTTGGTCCTTCAAAACGCCGCTTCTTGTGGACCTGTTTCTTTTTGTCTGCCTCCAGACGTTCATAGTTCTCTACACACAGAAAGTAAAATAAATAAGGTTATCTTTATTTCAAGTGGCAATAGGTGAAACAACTTAAGACATCTTGAGACAATTGATTGGTAAATGTGTAGTCAGTAGCGATTTAGTAAAAACAATCACTAGACAAATTAATCAATCATTATACAATATTTACTATAATTCTGTGTATCTCTTCGCCAAACAGATGGGCTGCATTTATTCACATACATTCTGAATACAGCTAGAGGCCTCCGTTCCAACACAAAATCAACTATTTCTATTTATACTGTAACCATCAACAGACGCACCATTTGTGTCTCATACAGCATAACATATGTTAAAGAGGTTATGGACATGACAAAGCAACTAACTACATCAGGCCTAATGTCTGTTAAGAGGAAAAATTACTCATCTTACTGTACTTTTTAGAATCCTTAAGCTTAATACTAGAGATGTACCGATTACAGCTTTCTAGGCCAATTCAGATTTTCTTTGAGTTAGGCCAGCCGATACCGATTTTAGCCGATTCCGATTTCATTTTTTCTAACCACTTTATAGCACACACAAATATAAATTTTCTATCTTTTCTTTAATAGAACATTTTGATCAGAACATAGAAAAAAATTTTAACAGATAATGGATCACTATAAAATAGAACTATATAAATTACTCCTGGTGTGGGAAATTGTGTGCACACACACAAACACACACTGAAGAATTTCCAAACAGCTGACATGTTGCAGGTTAATTCACGAGGTTCCCTACATGTGTGAGAATAGCGCGGACACGCGCTTCACACCACAAGCGGGTACGCGCAACACACGGCGGAAAAGTTTAAAAAAATAAAATAAAATGAGACTGTGCTGTCGCGTCCGTGTGTGCGTGCATCCTTGAGAACTGTAACTTATATAACTTATGTTGTCAGTTAATTGTAGCATTGACCGACATGAAATCGGCATATATCAGACTGACCTGCCGGTCGCCGGTCTTGGCCGAGCACGTGAAAACCGGCCAACTCCGGTCACCGGCCGGTCTATCGGTGCATCTCTACTTGATACAATTGTACAGTATACTTAATATTTCTATTGTCATTTATCTTCTGTCAATGCAATATTATTTGTGTGACTTATGCTGTATTTGTAATAAAAAAATAAAAAAAACTACAAAATAGTTACTATATACAGTACAGGCCAAAAGTTTGGACACACCTTCTCATTCAATGCGTTTTCTTTATTTTCATGACTATTTAGGCTACATTGTAGATTCTCACTGAAGGCATCAAAACTATGAATTAACACGTGGAATTATGTACTTAACAAAAAAGTGTGAAATAACTGAAAACATGTCTTATATTCTAGTTTCTTCAAAGTAGCCACCCTTTGCTCTGATTACTGCTTTGCACACTCTTGGCATTCTCTTGATGAGCTTCAAGAGGTAGTCACCTGAAATGGTTTTCCAACAGTCTTGAAGGAGTTCCCAGAGATGCTTAGCACTTGTTGGCCCTTTTGCCTTCACTCTGGGGTCCAGCTCACCCCAAACCATCTTGATTGGGTTCAGGTCCGGTGACTGTGGAGGCCAGGTCATCTGGCGCAGCACTCCATCACTCTCCTTCTTGGTCAAATAGCCCTTACACAGCCTGGAGGTGTGTTTGGGGTCATTGTCCTGTTGAAAAATAAATGATGGTCCAACTAAACGCAAACCGGATGGGATGGCATGTCGCTGCAGGATGCTGTGGTAGCAATGCTGGTTCAGTATGCCTTCAATTTTGAATAAATCCCCAACAGTGTCACCAGCAAAGCACCCCCACACCATCACACCCCCTCCTCCATGCTTCACAGTGGGAACCAGGCATGTAGAATCCATCCATTCACCTTTTCTGCATCGCACAAAGACACGGCGGTTGGAACCAAAGATCTCAAATTTGGACTCATCAGACCAAAGCACAGATTCCCACTGGTCTAATGTCCATTCCTTGTGTTTCTTGGCCCCAACAAATCTCTTCTGCTTGTTGCCTCTCCTTAGCAGTGGTTTCCTAGCAGCTACTTGACCATGAGGGCCTGATTCTCTGTGTCTGCTGCTAGAACTCTGTGTGGCATTCATCTGGTCTCTAATCTGAGCTGCTGTTAACTTGCGATTTCTGAGGCTGGTGACTCGGATGAACTTATCCTCAGCAGCAGAGGTGACTCTTGGTCTTCCTTTCCTGGGGCGGTCCTCATGTGAGCCAGTTTCGTTGTAGCGCTTGATGGTTTTTGCGACTGCACTTTGGCACACATTCAAAGTTTTCGCAATTTTCCGGACTGACTGACCTTCATTTGTTAAAGTAATGATGGCCACTCGTTTCTCTTTACTTAGCCGATTGGTTCTTACCATAATATGAATTCTAACAGTTGTCCAATAGGGCTGTCGGCTATGTATCAACCTGACTTCTGCACCATGAATGAACACATGTTCATTCATGGTTTTGATGCCTTCAGTGAGAATCTACAATGTAAATAGTCATGAAAATAAAGAAAACGCATTGAATGAGAAGGTGTGTCCAAACCTTTGGCCTGTACTGTATATATGATTATTTTTTGGAGCGATGTAAAAAAAAAATATATTTATATATATATATTTTTTTATTTTTTTCTTTCTTTTCTTTTCATTCCACATATGAAGTCAGACATATGTTCGTGTTAGTCATCACTGTAACATTCAAGATGTGACAGCTTTTGTGTGAAACTATGATTTATTTTTGTTTTATTTGAAAAACACAGCACAAACTATAATCCCCAAACAAAAAATATAATTACCAAAACACAGTCAATTGTTCATTTTTGGTCGAATCAGGCAAAAGTTCAGAGATATACAAAAAAAAAAGCGAGCTGTCAGCAGACGGATTCACTTCAACGGGCGAGCCATGCAGGAAATACAAAAACACAGTTAAAACAGTCAGTCTGCAGATCGGTACATTACTAGTTTTCCCGTCAATGGCCACGTTTCATGTTCCTTGATCTCTGCATCTGTCGGTTTGGAGTGCTGGTTTTGAGTTGATCGAGGGACTAAACTACCTCAACATTAATTCTAGCTGCAGTTGTGGCGCTATCTCACCGGACCGACTATCACTCCACTAGGATCTGGAAGACGACTCTCCCGTGACGTCCGTTTAAAGTGACCCGGTGATCGGCAGCAGTGGTAAACTAATTGTGATCGTTACAGAGTGAATATAATAAAGCTTAAGCAAAAGCTTTCAACGGCAGACAGAACATTTTGGAACCAAAACTCTCTTTACATTTGAGTAACTTGACCAACATGTTCTTACCTAAAGATCGAATGTTGATCTCTGCTGTTATTTTGGCCTCAGCCAGCAGTTCTTCCTGGGTAAGGGGCCGGTCCCGATGAGCACCTCTCCTTCTCCGAGGGGCATCTTGACGCTCTTGCAAGCGTAGATTGGTCTTTCGGGTATGTTCACTGGTAGACTGTCGCACAGACTTCCGAGCTAAAGAGTGATTAAGCATACATTACCATATCACTTTCGCATATCCTTCATCTTACTTACACATCACTTCGCACCGGCTCTGTAATGCCTACTTAACCTGCACTTTGTGTAGCCTTTTGTATTCTGTATTCCTGTATTGTATTGAATGTGAAACTGTATGTTGTCTTGCACGCTTACGCTTTTCTTGGCCAGGTCGCCGTTGCAAATGAGAACCTGTTCTCAATGGCCTACCTGGTTAAATAAAGCTTAAATAAAAAAATAAAAAAGCATCATACAGCTCAAAAAACCCAAAAGGAGGACAAATCCTGTTCAAAAAATTATGTTCAAAAACTGACCCTCTAATGCAATTGTGATGTAATCATCATGTGCTTATGAAGTGATGGTTTATGTGTTAAACTGTTTAAGTTAAGTGTTTTTGGATAATTACGGGGGATATCGGAAAACGGTGTGTAGCCATTGGTGGGAGGTTTGTACCAATCTTACTTTCTGCAAAATCTTGGAATTCTTGTGGAATCCTCCTTTTGAGCTCCACTTTAACTTTCTCAGTCTTCTTCTGTTCCTCGGACGGCCTTTTGGGTTTGGGTTTTGCCACCTTTATTGGTTCCTTGGATTAAAAAGAGATAAAAAGCCTATTAACTGCAAATATATTTAATTCTGAATCAAATCACCCAAAATACTAGACTGAGTAAACCCAGCCTGATCTGCTGGCGAGTTGATTTCGCCCTGCAGCTCAGGCTGGAAACCTGTACGTTTATCTATCCTGCTTCAGTTACAATTTTGCGAGGACCAATCACAAACTGGCTTATCCACCTGGTGCGCTATTGGCTGGTTTAACACAATGACGATAGAGAAGCGACCAAGCAGCTTCTTGTTTGAATGTAGACTGATCATTTAATTCACTTATTAATGCAGAAACGTCATTCAAAGTCGGATCACTCTTGAAATAATTGTCGCTACCTTATACGCTTTAGTGACCACCCGACTTTTCCGCCGAGGAGCATCCTCCTCCTGGTCGCTGTCTGGCTCATCACCCTCATCGATGTCAAAGTCGCTGTCCACCTCATCCTCTGTGTCTGAATGTTCTCCATGATACTCGTCATCTCCCGATTCCTGGAAGGAAACAAAAGGGCATGATTTAGCCAAACATCTATGAACACAAAAGATATTGCCTGTTAATGCAACAAGCTTCAGAATACACGCTAGAGTCAGATTGGTAAACCAAAATTCCTCTTGAGGTTTTCTATAGGTTGAATTAAGACTCTTTGATAAAGTTAATACAGGTGACGTGTCAACATTTTAAAGCGAAATAGGCCAAGGGTACCATAGTGTATTAGAGTTAAATTCTGTGATGGGCATGTGTGCTAATCAAGGTGTCATTAAGCTATGAGATTTAGTAAGAATGTCTCCCGTAGAACGAGCAGGTTTATTTTTTAATACTCAGGCTACTGACACACTCCCAGATCCACAACACAAACATACAGAGAGGCAGCTCTCTCTATGAGTTTGTGTTGACACCAAGCAAATCTCAAGGTGATACAGCAATCAGGCTCGGAGTATACTTACTATGGGTAGACAAAATAATACCAACACCTTATGTACAAAACATAAATTCTGATTGAACTTCATCATACAACACAAAAGTGGGTCATTTAAAGCTAAATTTTAATCAGCAATAGGTTTTAAAAGAGTCCTGGAAATCTGCAATTTTTAAAAGCATGTGACAACTAATAAACATCTAAAGAAGAAATATCAGTTTTTAAATACTAAGTGCACAGATAAGACAAAACCTGCAAAGTTATTTAATTATGACATGAAATTCATGACAACACGCAAACACAAACAAACTGCAATGACAAAGACCAACATCGGTCACCAGTTGAAAATTACTCAGACATTTTAAGTCACTAGCCCTGAAATTTAAGTATGTACACAGGCATGTCATACTGTTTTTATGAAAGTGTCTCAGGATTTGTCGATGATTTGTTAATCTACTAATCTTGTCAACCTCAGCTGAGACTAACGTCAGAACTGCAAGAGCAGCCACTGCCAATCCCCAATGTTGACACTTGAACCAGCATCTGCTTGAAGAAAATTACTTAGACTGTAAATTGAGGATAAAACTCAGCATCTTAAAATGTAAGCCTTAAATTAAGTTGCTACAATATCGAATAATAGCGTGTAATGTTCTGACAAACAATATAGCCTTAAGCCTCTATAGCTTTTCTCTCTCTTTGAATGTGACGGAGAATGGGCTGGCAATCTTATCCAGCCTTCACAAATTTGAAAGCTGTCAAGATAAACTGGGCCAGGAAATTTCTTCACGAGCTGTGGTCACAGTTTCGAATGAGTCACATTGGCATTGTGGGTTTTAAGGCCAGAGCTGCTGCAGGCCTTAATTGCAGGCACGTTTATAAAACTCATCCTTTAGTGTGTCCTTTCCATGTTGGTGGTTAATATCGATTGCATCTTTAAGCTTGTACAGTACAGGCCAAAAGTTTGGACACACCTTCTCATTCAATGCGTTTCCTTTATTTTCATGACTATTTACATTGTAGATTCTCACTGTAGGCATCAAAACTATGAATGAACACATATGGAATTATGTACTTAACAAAAAAAGTGTGAAATAACTGAAAACAGGTCTTATATTTTAGATTCCTTAAAGTAGCCACCCTTTGCTCTGATTACTGCGTTGCACACTCTTGGCATTCTCTTGATGAGCTTCAAGAGGTAGTCACCTGAAATGGTTTTCCAACAGTCTTGAAGGAGTTCCCAGAGATGCTTAGCACTTGTTGGCCCTTTTGCCTTCACTCTGCGGTCCAGCTCACCCCAAACCATCTCGATTGGGTTCAGGTCCGGTGACTGTGGAGGCCAGGTCATCTGGCGCAGCACTCCATCACTCTCCTTCTTGGTCAAATTTGGACTCATCAGACCAAAGCACAGATTCCCACTGGTCTAATGTCCATTCCTTGCGTTTCTTGGCCCCAACAAATCTCTTCTGCTTGTTGCCTCTCCTTAGCAGTGGTTTCCTAGCAGCTACTTGACCATCAGGGCCTGATTCGCGCAGTCTCATCTTAACAGTTGTTCTAGAGATATGTCTGCTGCTAGAACTCTGTGTGGCATTCATCTGGTCTCTAATCTGAGCTGCTGTTAACTTGCGATTTCTGAGGCTGGTGACTCGGATGAACTTATCCTCAGCAGCAGAGGTGACTCTTGGTCTTCCTTTCCTGGGACGGTCCTCATGTGAGCCAGTTTCGTTGTAGAGCTTGATGGTTTTTGCGACTGCACTTGGGGACACATTCAAAGTTTTTGCAATTTTCCGGACTGACTGACCTTCATTTGTTAAAGTAATGACAGCCACTCGTTTCTCTTTACTTAGCTGATTGGTTCCTGCCATAATATGAATTCTAACAGTTGTCCAATAGGGCTGTCGGCTGTGTATCAACCTGACTTCTGCACAACACAACTGATGGTCCCAACCCCATTAATAATGGAAAAAATTCCACTAATTAACCCTGACAAGACACACCTGTGAAGTGAAACCCATTTCAGGTGACTACCTCATGAAGCTCATTGAGAGATCACCAAGGGTTTGCAGCGCTATCAAAAAAGCAAAGGGTGGATACTTTGAGGAATCTAAAATATAACACGTTTTCAGTTATTTCACACTTTTTTGTTAAGTACATAATTCCATATGTGTTCATTCATAGTTTTGATGCCTTCAGTGAGAATCTTCAATGTAAATAGTCATGAAAATAAAGGAAGCGCATTGAATGAGAAGGTGTGTCCAAACTTTTGGCCTGTACTGTATGTATCTGTCTCCTCTTACTATGCCTTCAAGCACATTTGACAAGCCCATAAAAAAAGGACCATAAAACACAGGCTAATGGGTATTTGTCCCACTCTCCAAAACCTGTATACTAAAGGAGCCATATTTGAAAAGCCTGTGCTATGTATAGTCCATGATCTTCTTAAATATGGGCTGTGGCATTAACTGCAGAGATTATGCAGATAAATGGGCATCACTTCTAACACTGCAGAGACTGAGATGTAGTGCTGGGTGGTATGCCGGCTTAAATTTCCCACATGTTGTGAATTTTTCATATACCGTACTGATGCATAGCTGAAACAATTGCTGAAACTTTTCAATAGGCCTACATACATATACACATATATACACACACACACACACACACACACACACACACACATACATGCATACATACATATATATATATATATACACACACACACACACACACACACACACACACATACATACATACATACATACATATATATATGAAATTGTTCACTGCGAAGAGCGCTACAGTCTGGGGAATGCTCCGATTGTATTGATTGGGGTATGCCTATTGTATTGGCATACAACAAGTTGTGACACTAATAATTGTACATTTACAAAAATACATTACACATGTTGTCAGTCTACTCCTGACAGTAGAATAAGCCACTATAAACCTACAATAAGACAAAGTCATACAAAAAAATACCATGATACACCGTGAAAAAAAAAAAAACTAAAAATGTTTTTAAATTAAATAATTTCACTACCTGTCAGGATTGGTCTGCTACTTTTAAGTAAACAATCAATTAATCAAGACATTATTGTGCAAGACAATGAATTGTCCTGCGTGACCTTTTTGTGGCCACTGATAACTTGTGATGTTTTTTTTTTAATGGTCAATGTAAGGCAGTGCCATGTGTCCCTTTTGGATTATAATGAAAATAAACCGTTTTATTAATTAAAAGGAGTAGTCAGTCTTAGGAACATCTTTTTTCCCCATGTCATAAGACTGCTAAATAAATAACACACAGAGTGCAACCTGTGCAATACAGTCTCAAATGTAATTCAACCCACTGTGCAATAACTGTTATTCCGTTTAATGGCCTAGAATGTATATACTTCTTTTATTGCTTCTTATATTTTATTATAATGCATGTCTTTTTATTTTGACAGTTTTTTCCTTTATTGCCTCTTAGGTTTGTTTTTTACTTATTTTATTATATTTGTGAACATACTGAATCTTCAACCAATAGACCAACTCAAGCTAGCTGGGAGCCAATGCTAACGTATTAGCTAGCTAGTTCACTTTGGTTACTCACATCGTTGAAGCCTCCATACGTGGTCTTGTAGAATTCATCCTCTTCTTCAGCATCCAGTAACTTTGACAAGCGGTTACCCGCAGTCTTTCTGGGTTCCCGGTCAACTGCCAGAGTCATGGCTGTAATCTCTAACAATGCTAACAAACGTAACGTCTGGGTGTCTAGCTAGCTATATCGTTAGCTAGCTAGCGTTGTGCTATTGTTGTGCTAACTTGAGCCGGTATAACGTTAGGGTGTTTTGGGGGACCTTTTTTACCTCTCACTGTGCGTACTCAATTATCTGTTCGTACCCACATTTATTTAAGTTATGAATACGCTTTAAATTCACGTTAATATGCAAAAAGAATGTTCCTTATTAGCTAGCGACCTGTAATAATACAAGCTAAGTACACAGCTAGCTAACCTCTAATACTATGTAATACTAGCCGCTGCCTATCGCTAACCAATACATCCGGAGCAGTAGATTTACTTCCGGGGGTACGGTGTTGTGTTCAAAGCATAGACTTCAAACAAAGAATTTCTAATATTCCTAAAACGACGCAATGGCTGTCCGAAATCAATACATAATAATAATAATACATTTTATTTATAACGCACTTTACATTTAAAACAAATCTCAAACTGCTATAGGGTAAAAGCATCAGTATAAAAGACAGATAAACACATAAAAACGGGAGACTAAAAGCAGCAAGCAGCGAGGTTAATTTAAAGTCATAGGTCTTGCTAAAAAGAAAATAGTTGGTGTGGCCCTGACACACCAACCCTACGGACGGCCGACTTGACTTGCTGGGTCGGAGGGCGGGCAGTCGGACTCAGTGCTAACCCGGAAATAACGAACGAGATGAGTGTTGAACGCCTCTCAAAATCTGACGAAAAGCTTTTAAACTGACCTTTGTCGATCTGAAATGAAAACCGATTCAGCAACTGTATGTCCTATTTCTCGCTTAAAATGTTTTCAGAAACACGTTTCAGTGAACTATTTTCGTAAAATACGAGATCGTATTTCGAACAAGCCGCCATTACTATCGGCTGGAGAAGCCAGACCCACGTGACACGTTGTCATTTCCGGTTTTCATTTTCTGTATTACGTCTTGCGCACGCGCAGAACGTACGCTCAAGACTGCGTCGCTTCGGTGTGTTCCAAGGCACTTTTTGGACCTCGGGGAGCCACCTGATCAGTCCGACTGCCTTTTCTGTCGACGGTCAGCCGTCGGGTTGGTGTGTCAGGGGCTTTAGGCATGAGGAGTAGGGATTGGTTAAGGTTAGGAATATCAGGGTAAACCAATCAGAGGCTGAAAAAGGCAGAATAAGGCGGGCCACGAGGCACGTCCTTTGTCGTCGCTGTGTAAATACCTAATATTAGCAAAAGAAAATATTAATACATTATGAAATTATCTTAACTTCCAAATCATTTGGCTGGTACATTTACAATGGCGGCCACACAATATTTTATACTGTTGTCATAGAAACCAGTGGAGCACTAATGTATTGCCATGGCAACAACATAATTTGGACTTCCTTGTGGCAGACCATGATGAACACATTTTTGTAAGTGTTGGTTATCGGCAAAAATTTATGTTACAAAGATACAAAGTGCAGGTGGTAGAGCTTTGCTGCATGTCATTACCCCCTCTCTCTTCCCTTTCATGTATTCAGCTGTCCTGTTGAATAAAGGCCTAAAAATGCCAAAAAATGTATCTTAAAAAAATAAATAAAAAGATACAAAGTACTCTTTGTGTGCTCACTGCATACAATTACACTATACTTTAACTTAAAGACCTTTGTCTGTGCTTGTGGTTAACAGTCATTGATATAGTGTTAAAATAAATATTTAAATATTTGCCTATTTAACCTGTTTATCAAGCATTCACAAAGCAAACCCAATGCTTACCGTTACCGCTTCAGATGTTCTGATGTAGGCCTACATTTTTTGACCAAGAACCACCAAATAAGCACACCAAAAAATACAGTTTTGAAAGCACAATAATTTTGTTGTGCTACTTTTAGAAAGCAAACTTATTAAGTGCTTTATTGGGAAAGAAAACATACAATCCACACATCCATTAAATAAGGATTGCAGCAGTGAATGTGACAATATTAGAATACCAGCAAAAGAATTTTCGTTTTAAATTAAGTAGAAATGACATAAATGCAAGTCATGTGTACATTAACATAGATAAGGTTAACATTGCCATACTACATTTTATCTCACGGCTACCATCTGAGGTCCATCATACTTATTTCATTTAAAAAGTCTATCATCTGTTCTTTCGAAACCAAATAGACAAAACAAACAAGTTCTTAAATTGTTTATATATTAACATCAACAAAGGCAGTATAAGCAACACACAATTTACTGAATAATTTACATCTCTACATAGTACATGCATTATGCTCATTAAATATTGCTTACTTTGGTTGTTTTACTTTCAGGCTTTGTTATAGTGTAGTTTTCGTCTCATAAAAGTAAGACAGTATATAAGTAAATAAAGCTATAATTAAGTCAACCTCTAGGTTATACTGTATGTTCCTAAAATGTAACTTAAAATCGTATTAATGTCCAGAAGGGCTTATAAGTATGGGCTTCTTAAAATTTCCATTATGTCTTGTCTTTTTTCACTATTGCACAACATAGGCTAACATGCTTTAGTTTATATGAATTAATCAACAGTCAGCCTCTCTGTTGGAAACAAGTTTACATGCTCTAAAATTAAATTAATTATCACTAGTAATGGAAATTAAAATACAAGTTTTACATTGGAATGTACTAGGTCAAACCAAGTGAAAACAGGATTTTTACTTATAGACTCATATTAGTTTCATGGTGAACCTGCTTGTCTCCATATAGTTGCCTTTCCCTCCATTACTACTTGACACAGCGCTTCGTGGCACATATGCTATTGTGGCTGTGTGCTTTATTTGCCCTTTACTCTTACTCCAGAAAAACATGAAGACGAAACAAACGCTCACAGAGCTGAAAAATGAAATCAATCCAATGGTTGCAGCTACCAGTAACGTCTTAACATCTAATGCGATATTCTGATTTCCATTCATGCCTGGAGAGGCAGATGGAAAGGCAAACCAACCTTTAAGATGAAAGGGTTTTTTAGAAGATGATGGAAAGGCTCGGACATGAATGCTGACGAGCAAGCTGTCATTTCCTGCCGCATTAGATGCCACACAGAGATAAGCACCGCTGTCTTGAGGTTGAGCATAGCGAACCTCCAGCGAGCCATTAGAAAGAGCCCGTATTCTACCAATAGGTGACAGAGGTTTTAGCTGCGGGCTTATCCAGGTGACAGATGGCAGAGGGTCACCTTCTGCATTGCAATAAAACACAACTGTTTGTCCTTGATCTACTCTCACTTCTTGAGGTTTAGGGTTTAGAATACTAGGCTGCCGACATGTGAGCAGGCCTGGGAGCTCAGCTTCAGTAAAGTCTAGAAAATACCATCCCTGCAACTGGACGGAGGTAGCGCAAGTCGGAGGATTTCCACCAAAGTCCAGATATAGTCGCCTTTGCACCACCCACAGCAGACGGCAGTCGCATGCTAGTGGGTTGTTATCAAGTCCCAGAGTTCTTAGGGCGTCCACCGAATGGAAAGCTCCTACCTCTAGTGTGGTGAGAAAGTTTCTAGATACATTCAGCAATTTGAAATGTGCCAAACCCTTGAATGCTCCGATTTCGATACGTAGCAATGATCCCCCCACCAGATGGAGCTCTTGGAGCCGGAGCAAGTCTCCAAACAGGTTTTCATGAATGTAGGTGATTGGGTTAAAAGAAAGGTCAAGGTACACAAGATATACAAGATGATGCAAAGAGATGTAGGGGACAACACTGAGGTTACAGTGTCTAATGGTTAGGGATGTAAGATTTAGGCCAAAGAGACTGTTTCCTGACAGGTTCTCCAGCCAGCGGCAATGACTAATGAGAAGTTCCTTCAGACGCTCTAGGTGACGAAAAGAGTAGTTTGGCAGCGTGGTGATGCCCATTCGGTAAAAATGAAGACTTGTCAGGCTCCCGAGCTGTGTGAGTGCCTCTGTTGGCACAGCAGTGAGGTTGCAGCCGTCAAGGCGCAGCTCTTGCAGACTGGTTAAGCCAGTAAAAGCTTGATGAGAAATAAAAACTAAGTCATTATCTGCTGCTATAATGAACTGCAGTGCAGTTAAGTCACGGAAGGTAAAATCTAGAAAAACAAGGATCTCATTGCTGCTTATGTCCAGTAACTTCAGTTTTGGCAAACCAGCAAACACTCCGACAGGAATAATCTTCAGGTGGTTGCGGGCAAGACGCAGAGTTATCAGACTTTGCAAGCCGAGAAAGGCTTCCACTTCAATTATTACTATAATATTGTCACTCAAATCCAAATCCAAAAGTTGTGTCAAAGTAAGGAACTGCTGGTGCACTAGAGTCTTGATCTTATTATGTGTTAGGTTTAGTAGTTTAGGGTTTTGTGGGAGACCGTTGGGCACAGTGGTAAGTTGGCCATCAGAGCAGTTCACCTCCAGCAGCACGGTGTTGCAGCGGCACGACTTTGGACACAGCCAGCGTGTTTCAGATGATAATGCCACCCCCGCTGCCAACAGGTAGAGAGTTCCCCAGCACAGCCATTGGTGTACGGCAATCCCCTCAAACATCTGTTGGCCTGTCTGCACGTGTGAGAGAGAGAGAGACAGCTGAGAAAAGAGTGAGAGAATTGATATTTACTGACGTCACAATAGTGAAAATTGGGGAAGCGTGACTTTCTGCAACACATAAATACAAGAAGGCTGATAGGGTTAAGGTGCGGCCTAGTGAATTCATCTGTTCTTTTTAACTGAAAATAGTTTAATGTTTTTCTCATCTCTTGGATAACAGGAAGTAGATGTTCATAATCAGACAGCTGCTGATGGAGGGTTCTGTCTTTATAGACTTACAAATGGCCTACTGAAGAAAAAAGACAGAAAGCAAAGGAAATAAGGTGAAATGCTGTCAGATGGGGGTGCTGAATCATCTTCGTCAAACTATGAGTGTCAATATTTTCAGTTTATATTTACAGTATGTTGTTTACAGTGCTGCAGTAATCCAAGATGATAAGATACAGAGGTAACAGCTGTGTCATCCATCCTGAAACAGCCTACTGTCTCAGACAAACCAAATCAGTACACATCTTTAAAAAGCAGCTAAAAGCTCATTTGTTTTATCTGGCAATCTCTTGATTGTATGCCCTATACTATGTGTTGTAGCTGCACTTAATTTATGCTTTTTCTCTCTCTTTATCCTCCCTTTTTACCTTTTCTTCTTCCTTTGCAACTTCTATTTCAAAAGTGTTCGATAAATAAAGTTTTCTTGCTTGCTTTCTTGCTAAGAAACTTCCATTCACTGACCACTATCAGAGGCTGTTAAAAGCTCAGTGGTCCTTTAAGGACCTAACCGCTCAATTATCTGTTATCAAATATTGTAAACGTCATCTCGCTGGGCACAATGTAATGTCAGAGAAACACATAATCCTTGGCTTTTATTACATTCAACATTTTTGTTTTTGATTATTTTGATAACTAGTTACTATGGAAGCAGATTGCAGGCTTTTCTCTTGGTCTATTTTTTCACTTTGCACAATTTACTGTAAAATGTGAGATTTGAAACTTTGTAGCTTAATTTCAGCAAAGGAAGATGATGTGTAAACACAACCAAGAGAAATATAATCACACTTGGTCTATTTTAGTATTTACAAAAGTCTTAATTCACACCTTATGCCTGTCCTAAAATATGGCCACTTTTTGTTAACCTTTGAACACATTTTCTATCTTCCAAGCACCATACAACAATAATATTTGGCTGCAGCAAAACAAGCAGAACAAGGTCTAGATCCAGAATTATGTGACAAAGATGTACATGTACAGTATATAGGGGGGGTTGTCACTACAGATCATCAAAATCTCTCTCTTTATATGAGCCATTGCTAAATCCACCTCTAGAGGGAGGCAAAAGCAAAAATATGACGAAATTTATGTACATTATATGTCCACTGGTTTTATAACACTGCTTGAAGATTAACTGTAACTGGGGAAAAAGTGTCATTGCTATCAGTAATCACACAATAACTCTAAAACTAAAATAATCCATGCAACAATATATATTGGCATGTCATGTGAATATATATATTTGTAATCATTGCTTTTAATATGGAAACAAGAATATTAGGTAAACCTGTAAGCCTGTAAAAATGACTAAGGGATCAGCTCATCAAAAAATGTGTGACTTGCTTAAACGCGCTGTTTAAATTGCCAAGGGAGTGTCAGAAGGGTGATGCCACCCTCAGATCTCCTCACGTTGTTCTGCTGAACACTGCAACACTATAACATGTGAGATGAGGGACGGAGAGAGAACGACTACAGTAGGACCGAATGAAAAATGATATTTTTAAGGTGGTAATTGTATATTTCGGTGTGTAGCTGGGGAATCCTGTATAGCCTGACTGCTGGTGATAACAGCAGCTCCCCAGAGCAGTGAGTGATGGAGGCTGACTCCTCTTAAACTCCTCTAGGAGCGTACGTGATAGAGAGTGAAAATAGTGTACAAAGGTGAAATCACAGTTATTTACTGGGGCCTGACAGCTTCAAGAGCTCAAATACAAAGCATAGTGTTATCAAAGGCTCAGCATTATAGTGATCTTATGGGAGGGGGGAGAAAATCAAGTATTGCAACTCACCGTCTCTTTAGTCTGGAGGGCTGGTCATTGTGATAGCTCCATTTTCACAATTTTGTGGTTTAAAAAAACACGAGTGTATTTGCAAGTGGGTGTTATGTTTCTGAATAAATTGTTGACACAAGGAAAGAGAATTCCAAGAGCAGATTAAATCTTTTTTGGTCTGTCAGGTCCACCTCTGTTGCTCAGAAATACATCCAAATGAAACCTGCAATGTGAGAGAAACAGACAGACATATCATAACAAGAAAGCTTCATCCTCCCATTCTTAGATATATTCAAGCCTGGAGGAAGCGTGTTCCTGCAGCTCGGTTTCCCTGTTGCTTCGCTGTCCTCATGGCAACAACAACCTGGCTCTGGACGGGTGGGAGTTCGGTGCATGCTGGGGGATTATATACACTAGCTTGTGGACTCCATCCAACACACTGTACTGGATGACAGGAGGCAGGCACACAGGTCAGCCAAATACAGAGATGTAGGCGCAAACACCAGATGGGAATGAATTTAAGCACTGACACTTAGAAATAAAGGCATATCTTTTCAGCTTTCTGGTCTGTCAGATTTGAAAGTTTGATGAAGACACATTAGCTGTTTGATTTGTAAAGGAGGATAGTGTTAAGTTGAAATAATTTGTCCAACCTGTAAGATGTTTGCACCTTGTTAGTATTTAGATCTTTAAAATGTAGTATTACAATTCAAAAACTCCATCATAACTACTCGTTTAGTACAACCTTAACATAAATCTGTCACGTCCAAGTTACTGAGACTAATTTATGAAAAAGTCCTGAATGAAAGGCGGCATTGGGAACAGATGGAATTATTGTATCTTACCTCATTGGCAACATTAAAAAAAAGAAAAAACAAAAAAACTCAAAGGCAACCATGACACAAAATGACTAGATGGCTTTTGTAGCATGCACTAGTGAATGGTGTATAACCCTGAGTTCTTGATGGTGTATGTACTCCAGTCAGTCTAGGCTGTGAGTGATAAACAGGCCATAGTGTCTCTTTATAGATTTTATGAGAATAAAAGTTACACATCATAAATGAGTGAGGTGAACTTAAATAATTAAGGATCTAATGTGTGGTTATAGTAGTATTAGTAGGCTATGATTTGTAAAAAAGACTTGCGTTATTTGCGCTGCAAGTACACAGGCAATCGAACGATTAAATGAGGAGATGGCATGTCATGCTCGGAGGTCTTCTGTTGACCAACTTACGGTACACTCAAGATTAAAGATAAAAGTAGTGCAGATTACACAACTTTGTATGACTCATTACTTTATAAAATACAGAGGTGTTTTACAATGGAATAAGTACATACACCTGACATGTAGCTTATCCTCCCTACCTATAAATAAAAACGAAAATTTAAAGAAAAATTCTACTCAGGGGATGTCTAACCTCCTGACTGGCAGCTATTGAAATGATTTACCAGCTTTTTTAACTCTTCTTCGGTTTTTATTATTCAAATCCCCTGCCTTTTTCTTTGAATCATAAGTCTTGTTATTTTGTTCCTTTTATCATCATCATTTTTATCAAATTGAGTTTAAGCCTGTAATTATTTTTTTTATTCTAATTTCGCCATATTGAGTTTATTCCATGTCCTTTGTTTTTATTTTTATTTCCTGTAAATTAGGTCGTAGTGACCTGGTGAGGTTTGGCTATAAGCCCCCGACAAGTTTCTGACCTCTCCAGCACACACTTTTTCTCTTTCTATGTGAAAGAGATATGTTGCGATTTATGTTCTAATGTTATATTTTTTTAATGAATGTGTGCAAACCAATAAACAAACAAACTAACAAAGCTGCAATGCCAGTTTTCATTTATCAGATATGCAATTTCTTTAAATAGTCTTGTAAATAGACTTAATTATGTGTTGTGGTGTCTAACTTGTCCCAGGACCATGGAAGAGAATTGGATACAAGGAGTTGGTATATGACGAAGAACATGAAGTCTGTGAATGGGTTTTCTGCAGGTCTGACATGAAAACTAAAAGGGTTAAACTGGTTTGGAGTCACAGAAAATGATGGTTAGCAGACAAAGTACCATGGTAATTTTAAACCGCACCTGCAGGGTGGGATTTCGCTACAACTGGTGTCACAAACAGGTTCCAACAATCGTGATTTCCACATATTCAGCATCAATGAATGATCAGAGTAATGCATTAGTATTTAAATTGATATTTCAAGGTTCAATCATAAGAAGTGGGCAGTAACATGCATTTAAAATTTGCCAACTCTGGTTTGATTTTGTTTTCTTTCCCCCCTGTGACTGAATGATCTCTCATCTCATCCCAGGTCTCTAAAATACTTGAATTATTGACTGTAATTTGTGATTTAGCTGCTCTGTACACCTACACTGCTCCCTTTGTTAATTTGTTTCATTGGCAAACACTCACTCCAGATTTAATGAAAGTTATATAAAAACAATTACAATTTCCTGCCTCTCTGCTCAGCTGCAGGATTATAAGGTGTGTGCCACACCACAGAAGAAAAGCTGATGCCGAGTCAGGAACTTACCATCTGGTACCTCAGGAATCCTACGTTCATCAGCGAATCTCTGTCCAACCCCCGGAGAGAAAATCAGTTATGAACGCCAATTACAGCCTCAGCCAAATCAAAGATCCTAATTGCATAATATCCTCTTGTATTTTTACCATCGTGTTTTTTCGTCATTGCTGCTCCCTGTAGTGGTGACTGCTGTGATGCCTCTGGGTAATTATCTTGCTGGACATCTTATGCCTTTTATTAGAGTAGTAGAAAGCTGACAGAAAAAAAGGGGAGGGAGAAATGGGGGATGATTTGCAACAAGAGTCAACAGCCAAATTTTACCCAGGGACACTGCAAATTACATAATCAGCAACAGTTTTTTGCTTTTCTGCCAAGAGTTACATTAGAAGATTGATACCATACCATGAAGCTGCAGTACAGCCAGCAACCATTTAGCTTAGCTTAGCATAAAGATAAGAAACAGGGTGAAATAGCTAGCCTGGCTCTGTCAGATAATAAAAATCTGCCTACCAGCACATTTAAAGCTCACTAATTAACAGACTGTATCTCATTTGTTTAAAGGTCCCATGACATGGTGCTCTTTGAATGTTTTTATATAGACCTTATTGGTCCCCTAATACTGTATCTGAAGTCTCTTTCCCGAAATTCAGCTTTGGTGCAGAACTACAGCCACTAGAGCAAGTCCCACAATTAGCTTTCCTTAGTATGTGCCATTTCTGTGTCTGAAGCTATTGAGGAGGAGAGAGGGGGGGCAAGGTGGATGGTGGGGGTGTGGCCTTGACCAACTGCCACTTTTCTCGTTTGAAAGCCATGATGTCTCTCTCTCATGGGTTGGCCAAATTCTCTGGGCGGGCAAAGCAGAGAAAGGGGAGGTAACCTTGCTTGTTATGACCTCATAACAAGCAGATTCCAAAACGGTCCATCTGAGCTTTCATTTTCTCAAAGGCAGAGCAGGATACCCAGGGCTCGGTTTACACCTATCACCATTTCTAGCCACTGGGGGACCATAGGCAGGCTGGGGGAACTCATATTAATGTTAAAAAACCTCATAAAGTGAAATTTTCATGCCATGGGACCTTTAATCTGTACAAAAAAACGAGAGAGGGGGGGTTACGTGCCAAAATATTTCTTGGCTGGGAGAAATAACTGCCTGATGTCTCTGATGGTTTCCAAGGCAACCTCAAAGTGATGACAAGATAATGATGTGGGCCATGAAAAAGTCCAACACAATATAGTAGGCAGATTTTGTTACAATTTGGACAAAACCAGGCTAGCTGTTTCCTCGTTTTCAGTGTTTATGCTTAGCTAAGCTAACTAGCTGCTGGCTGTAGCTATATTCATCATACAGACATGAGAGTGGTACCAAGCTTTTCCTCTAACTCTCATCAATGAAAAATAAGCACTATTCCCAAAATGTTAAAATATCCCCTTAGTGCTTATGAGAGTCATGTAATTATTCATCTCTTGTAAATATGTGGTTAACATATGTACTTATAGAAACAGCTGTAAATATGAAGTACTAGGGAAGAGGTTCACACTAAAGTAAACTGAAGGAGAATTTGTTTTTTTACTTCACACACAAACAGGAAATCGTGAGCAGGAATTTATATTATAGCAACACGTTAGCCAAGAGAAAACCACCCCAACTTTTCATCCATGAACAAGAAACTTTCAGTCCCTATTTATTAGCGGTGTTGAATTTAATCATTGCATCGATGCATCGCGATGCGGATGTGGACGATTCTGCATTGATGCAGTGACAGACTACAATCGATTATTAGTCTGTGCCATCTTACGACCTTAGAGATGAAAAGTTATTAAAAGAAAAACTTTTCGTCATAGGGCATGGCCGTGGCGGGGCGGCCATTTTGTGCGTTTCGCCATCGAAACAGGAAGTGGGTGTAACTTGAGTGTACATTGACCAATTGGCTCGAAACGTTTCAGGAATCATAAGAGTTCAACCCTGAGGACATCTACAGGCCGATATTGACTCAAAGTCATAGCGCCCCCTAGTGGCAACAGGAAGTAGACCTACAAGTCAAGGTGCTATACTTTAACAAACTCCTCCTAGAGATTTCATCTGATCAACTTTTTTTGTTTTTGCCTTTTGTCTGTCGTTTGCTGTGTTTAGACACCACTACATTCAAGAAGTGTCTTTTTTCAAGAGCAGATAAATAAAAAGGGTTCATATATATCTGACTGCCGATATTGAATCATATCAAATCGTTTACAGGATAATCGTAATCGAAACGTGAGACCAGTGAAGATTCCCACCCCTAAGAGCCTTGATGAGGAAGTTTCTTTTCCTCAGAAAGTTGAAGCTCTCATAACAAACTGAGAAATGTGCATCATTAGCAGTAAATGTGACTTGTGGTTTCTTGTGTTTGCCAAATAACAAGGTTAGCCCATGTGACAATGTCAAACATAATTCAGCGAGTTGTTGAAGTGATTATTACTGACCTAGAAAATGGTGATGGATGGTCTTTTCTATCAATTTATCACAGTTTTATGATCACGAATCATCTGTGGATTTACCAAATTATTTCTAAATGGAGTACTAAACATTTATTTTCACAGCTTTCTTTTCACATGTATTTTCCTCAAAAAGCACTTTAATCACGTAACTTTTGTCACTTTCAGCTCTGGTACTGTAGTTGTATTTTGGGCCCCAGCAGCTGGTTGTAAATTAGTTTCACATGACGAGCCAGAGAGCAGATGCACTGAAAAAGAGAGTGAAAAAACAACAACAGCGTGTGTATGAGGAAACTATACTTCCTCTTTTAAGCGTGAAGGTTCTCTAGTCCGCTAGAAACGGGTGCACTTTCTTGCTGGGACAAAATAACCCTGCTGATTATTCTGCAACAAGGTGAATGCTAACTCTTCTTAGTAATGCACTTAGATGGTTTACTTAGGCTCATATTCTGAGCAGAGATCAAACGCTAATGGCTATATGGTGTGTGTATGTTGTGGATGAAAAGGCTAGAAACAATTTGCTAAGCTTTTTTTTTAGACTTATGCAATGCTAGAAAACAGCCTGCTGCATTTCCTGCTTTCAAATCAAAGTTTAACAGGCTTAATTTGCTCTGTGTTAAATCTTAAATGCAGTATAATATAATGTTGTTGTTGTTGTTAGACTAGGCTAGCACTGTACACATACTATAATAGTCTTTAATATAGATTAATGTGCATATGTGAATATTTCTTTGCTGCAAAAAGTTATCAGTAAGAAGCCAGTCAGCAGGGACTGATGCTATGGGGCATATTTTGTAAGAATTGGGTAGGGCTGCAACTCACCATTGGTTTTTTAAGGCCTCGGCTACAGTACACTGAGGTTTTGTCCTCAGTGTTTTTTGTCAGAATATGGGGGTTTATCAACATTGTACAATTGAAAAGAAACACTTGGTGGATATTTTCTAGGCTAACAGCAGTATTGCTTCTAGTATATATACTTTAATATATTTAAATATGATTCATTTAGGTCCAACAAAAATACAAAACATCAAATTGCTTGTTTTGTCCAACCAACAGAAAACTGAAAACCTGAAGATATTTTCTATTTTTGTTTATTAGTCGACTAATCGTTTCAGTTCTAGTAAGAATTACACAAGGGTCATGTCTGCTCATACTGTATACAGTAATGTGACAAGTTTTGTTTTCTCCTCTGCAGGATGCACATTTTGTGTGGTGTGTTGCTTTTGGTCTCTCTAGTTCTGGGCCACTCTTGGTCTGCCTTAAATAAAGAGTGGGAAGAGTGGAAAATCAAACATGGCAAAGTTTCTGAAAATCAAGTATGGAAACCATTTCTCTGTCTTCGTCATCATACACAGACACACCTACTGTATTATGGGCTGAAATATGTGCCACCAGAAACTGAATTTGAATCATTTACATTTGAATTTGAATTGCTAAACTTGAATCATTGCATTGAAAAACTGAATCTGAATAGTATAATTTGAAATTGAATTTATTCGTTTGTAACTGAAGTCCAATAAAATTTGATCCTCACTGAAAATTCAACTCTCTATATATCTTCACATTCAGTTCTCACAATTCAGATTCAGTTCTCAAAATTCAATATCAAGTTACTGTGACAGACATCCGGGTAGTTTGAGGATGAAGGAAGAGCAATCGAACGCAGATCGATAGGTAGAGTTCAGTGGCGCAGATACACAGGACTCCATAGCTGAATGTGAAGATATATAGAGAGTTGAATTTTCAGTGAGGATCAAATTTTATTGGACTTCAGTTACAAACGAATAAATTCAATTTCAAATTATACTATTCAGATTCAGTTTTTCAATGCAATGATTCAAATTAAACAATACAATTTCAAATTATATGATTCAAATTCAGTTTTTCAATACAATAATTCAAGTTTAGCAATTCAAATACAAATGATTCAAATTCAGTTTCTAGTGGCACATATTTCAGCCCATACTGTATACCCTCAGATCATTAAGTCAGTGTTTTTGTTTCAGACTGAGATCGTTTTCAGGAGAGCAGTGTGGGAGAAGAACATGCAGTTGGTGTTGAGACACAACCAGGAGGCTTCAGCAGGAAAACAAAGCTTCACAATGGGACTCAATCATCTGGCTGACATGGTAGGAATCCGCTCCAAAGCAACAGTTTGGGTTTTCAGTCTCCTGCCCAGAAAACCTCAATCCTAAATAAGACAGACTTAAATGCCTTACATCTTAGTCTGGAGTAATTCATCAGTAACATTCTAATGGCTTTATTGCAAATAGTCAAAACTGTGCAGGGATGTATCAAAGTATGAATGTAGGTTTAGCCATGCAGATCATTTTGTTTTTTGTCACAGCATAATGACTGAGATAAATCCAAAGATAACTACCAAAAATATGTTGATGCTCATTCAAATACTTATTTGCTTGCATCATATTACAGATGATTAATAATAACCCAGGGAGGTTTTTCGGCTGTTGCTTGGCAGGGAGTTGCAGTGGGTTTGAACTAGTTAAATCCAGTGGCGCTCAGTCAGAAAGAAAACAAGAATTACATATTTACCTGGTTAGCAGTATTTCTGGTCAATAAAGACAACCACCTCGACTTCCACCAAGCTAATCTTCACATTACTCGCATCTGTTAGGAGAAGAAAATGTACAACATGTTATTTATAACTTCAATGTGTTATTTATTAGTTTTGAGCTGCACATTTAGCACTATACAATCTAATTAATTTAATCCAGTATGTCTGGGCCAATCTGGACTACTATGAAGTAGAGTACATCTGGGAAGGCTAATACATTTACATAAACAAATATGTACACACAAACTAGTTTATATAATGTCTGGAATACATAGAATAACAGTAGGCTACTACTGTGGTACAAAAGGTTGTGTCTTGTTTTCAATTCAGTTCTTTTTAATCTGAGTAAAACAATACCAGCGTGGCTGTCGCGTCTGGTAATAATTTCACAAAATATTGTGCACAGAATGCAAGTACAGCAAAATGAAAGAAAATGCAGTGTAAAATCATGGCATATAAATAAGAGGCACATTTGTTATTACAGACAGATTTTTTTAATAAAGGTTTGAGAGTTAAAAGCTTGAAAAGAAGGGGATTTATGAGGCTGCACTGGAATATATAGTAAGAAGGAGGGTTTTATTTTGACAATGGAGACGACAGGAAGCCTGAGCAGTGACGCCCTGGATGGGTGTGACGTGTCAACTCTCTGCAGGATCCTGGTAGAAATGTTTAGGACACATCTGAGCTTTTGGACTCATGTCAACCAAAGGATATTGTGTTGTAGGCTAGTTGCTTTGGAAATAAATGTGAGGACAGCTAAAATGTTTTTAATTGTTTGAAAAAGAAAGTTTTACAGAGTTGTTATCATTTATCAAATTACGGCAAGAGTCAAATCTGACACCAACACAGCGGGATTGTACAGCAAAAAAATGGGAAGATGTGAGACGATGGACCTGGTGTGGCGTTCTAATGAATAAAATAGAAACATTTTCTGTTTTGTTGTCTTTCTCCTAAAGGCAGAAGTTTAAATTTGATGAGAATCAGAGGAACTTGTGGTTCATTTTATGATTGCTTGTTGGTGTCACCAAGGCTTAGGGACACCATGTGCAATACAAAAACTTTGTCCAAAGATGTGAGACTACAACTATTTCTAAATAGAGTCATAGCCTGGTGGGGGACTGGGAGGTTGGAGGAACCAGCATCGTATATGATCATATGAGTAGAGCTGTTTCAGTGCAAAACCTTTGAGAGGAACTTATAGAAGAAAGTTAATTTTTGTAGCACGCTGTAATGCTCTCATGTATTTCATTATGTCGTTAAACTGCTGTAGGCCTAAGTACGCATTATTGCAATGTTAAAACTGTTAAAAGTCAGCAAGAGCACTGCTGAAGAAACCATCACTAATCTTTGACATTTTAAAGGTCCCATGACATGCTGCTCTTTGGATGCTTTTATATAGGTCTTAGTGGTCCCCTAATACTGTATCTGAAGTCTCTTTCCCGAAACTCAGCCTTTGTGCAGAATTACAGCTGCTAGAGCCAGTCCCACAATGAGCTTTCCTTAGGATGTGCCATTTCTGTGTCTGTAGCTTTAAATGCTATTGGGGGGGGCAAGGTGGAGGGTGGGGGTGTGGCCTTGACCCACTGCCACTTTGCTTGTTGGCCATGATGTCTCTCTCTCTCTCATGGGTGGGCCAAATTCTCTGGGCGGGCAAAGCGGAGAAAGGGGAGGTAACCTTGCTCATTATGACTTCATAAGGAGCAAAATTCCAGAACGGCCCATCTGAGCTTTCATTTTCTCAAAGGCAGAGCAGGATACCCAGGGCTCGGTTTACACCTATCGCCATTTCTAGCCACTGGGGGACCATAGGCAGGCTAGAGAAACTCATATTAATGTTAAAAAAAACTCATAAACTGAAATGTTCATGCCATGGGACCTTTCAAATTTCCTTTATGTGCATTTCATATATTTACCAGCCCTCCTTTCTATTAAGACATCTGAGGAAATCAATGAGAAGCTGAACGGCCTGAAGCGGGAGGAGCCTATTCATTTCAGAAATGGCACATTTAAGGGCGTGAGTGGCTTATCGACACCTCAGAGTGTGGACTGGAGGAAGAACGGCCTGGTCAGTCCAGTTCAAAACCAGGTAAGCAATAAGTTGAGATAGCTATTTTAAAATGCGGAAATGAGAACAACCTGATAAATAAACTAGTGGCTATAAACATCATGTCTCTTTTTCAAGGGGTTATGTGGGTCGTGCTGGGCCTTCAGCTCTTTGGGAGCTCTTGAGGGCCAGATGAAGAAGAGAACAGGGGTCCTTGTTCCCCTGAGCCCACAGAACCTGGTGGACTGTAGCACCAATGATGGAAATCACGGCTGCAGAGGAGGATACATCTCTAAATCCTTCAGCTACATCATCCGCAACCGAGGCGTAGACTCAGAGCGCTTTTACCCCTACGAACACCAGGTCATCCTCAGCACAAGTCAAGCAGCTTTTATTGTTAAATTAACTGGCTGGATGATTATTTGATTATTTGCTGGCATTTTGTTTGTTTGTTTCTTGTTTGTCTGTTTCTTTCTCTCTTGTTTATTCGTTTGTTTCATGCTTGCTTCTTTGTTTCTTTCTTTCTCTGTCTGTCTTTCTTTCAATAACATCATTACAGTTTGGATGTGTTCAGTATTTTTTAGAATATCTGCTAAACAGTTTTAAGACAAAGCGTGTGTAATTGTCTTATTTATAGAACGGGAAATGTCGTTATTCTGTCAAGGGAAAGGCCGGCTACTGCTCTAATTATCACATCCTCCCACGGGGAGATGAGAAGACTCTGCAGACTGCAGTGGCATCGGTGGGGCCGGTTGCTGTGGCCGTCAACGCAATGCTGCAATCTTTTCATCTCTACAGAGGAGGTGAAGCTGGGGGCTTCTGTATATTTAATGGTTAATGTGACATGTGCATATAATCTATAAAAATAATATATATATATATATATATATATTATTTGGTTCCCAAAATATTCAGGTTTTTCATTCCATTTATCTCATGGAGAACTTTAAAAAAATTCAGTTTTGCAAAAAAGTACGAAACACAATGCTTAAAGTAGTATGACTTCCTTTTGCTTCATTATTTCTCTTTTATACAACTTGTGAAATTTTTCTGAGAACTTTTTAATGGTTAATGTGACATGTGCAGTATGTTTTATATATATATATATATATATATATATATATATATATATATATATATATATATATATATATATATATATATATATATACATGTGTGTGTGTGTGTGTGTATATATATATACGTGTGTGTGTGTATGTATATATATATATATATATATATATATATATATATATATATATACTACGATATATACTGTATTATACAGTGTATATATGCGTATATATAAGGGTGACATGGGAATGGAATATTACTATTGATAGTAGAAGGAGCAGACGCTTTGGTATTCTCTCTGAATGATGTTTTGATTAGATGTTTTGGGTATAAGGGTGACATGGGAATGGAATATTACTATTTATAGTAGTAGGACTGTGTGTGTGTATATATATATATATATATATATATATATATATATATATATAATTTGGTTCCCAAAATATTCAGGCTTTTCATTCCATTTATCTCATGGAGAACTTTAAAAAAATTCAGTTTTGCAAAAATTACGAAACAATGCTTAAAGTAGTATGACTTCCTTTTGCTTCGTTATTTCTCTTTTATACAACTTGTGATCTTTTTCTGAGAACTTGCATCAAAAGGCCCTACTCTGCAACATGGTCTACAAAAGCTTGCACATCCTAAGTGCTGGACAGAAGAACATGGATTTAATTTCCACTAAATGACATTATCTTTCAGGTGTATACAGCGTACCCAACTGCAACCCAAAGTTCACAAATCACGCTGTCCTGGTTGTGGGCTATGGCACAGACAGAGGACAAGACTTCTGGCTTGTGAAAAACAGGTGAAGTTGTCTCTTTTGTCTACAAAGTTTAACAGGACCTGTAAAATGTGTTTACCCCACATGTCAAAAGAAATGTATGACCAATATTAAATATTAAATGTGAGGGTTTTTGTGATTCCAGTTGGGGAACTGCGTGGGGAGAAGGAGGCTTCATTCGAATGGCCAGAAACAAGAATAATCTCTGCGGCATTGCCAATTTTGCAGTTTACCCTACCCTATAAAATTGTGACCTGTCACCTGAAACATCTTGGTAAAATATAGGTTATTTATTCAATATCACTTGGTATTTTTACATGTAACACTAAAACTGTAGATGCAGTCCTGACTGAAAGTCAAAAACACGGTGAAATTTTTTTGGAAATGTTAAATTCTAAAAATTACTGTATCTGCTTTGGTATTCTCTCTGAATGATGTTTTGATTAGATGTTTTGGGGTAAGGGTGACATGGGAATGGAATATTACTATTGATAGTAGTAGGAGTCATTGCTGTAGAGGTATTTTATTAATAGCCTAAATAAAGTTATTTAATATAATCACAGGTGGTGAGAACAATAAACTTCTTCTGTAATGGATTACTTTTGGTCTTGGTGGTCAATACAGTTTTTCAGTCTAATCTTTTTTTTGTCACCATCAGCCTGTTATCTTGAAAAGAGGTGTACAAAGCATAGACTAATAATATTTTGTCTATGGTACTACTGGTGATTGACGGTTGGTAGCACACAGGCACAGTTAGCAATTAAGCTAACCTGAGGTCAGCTGCATAGACTGTAATGGTTAGCTGGTGGAGCATTTAGTGGCTAGAAACAGATATTTCCCATAGATATTTCCCCAGGAGTTGATAAGAGACCAAAGCAGAGCTAAAAGAGATACACACCAAATGAAAATGTTGCTGAATGTGTAATAAGCAAACAACAAACGCCATGTCAAGATAAAAGGTGATGATATAAAAGTGCTGTGTTTACAGTGTGTGTCTGCTTCCCCCTAGTGGCTAAAACAGTTAGGGTGGTTTGCAGTTTGCAGTTTGCATGGTGCATGTCCTCAGGTTGGTAATATTTTAGCATCAAATGATGATGACTAACATTACTTTTAGGTTTTCTCTAGCAATGGCATACTATATAGCCAAATATAAAAAGTGGGACACCTGAAAGAGTATGGCATCATCTACCAGTAAATTTGTCTAATTATATCAACTGTGAACATCTGAAATTCATTGGAAATAACCTACAATTTTTAAAATGCATCTTCTTCCATCAACTTTTTTCTACACACAACATGCCTTCACTGATTTTGTGTTGTACAAATATCTTTAACATACACTTTACTAACTATGGGTTTAGTCAGGTATTAGTTTCATTGCTTCTTAATGTTAATTGATATCAGCTGGTGGTCTTTCAATGGGAACTGCTGCAGATGTCCAATCAATGCTGAGCAAGGCCTTAAGTCAGATGTAGGACACTTTATCAAAACGTTTGTTTTCTTTGTTTCAATCACAAGTTCTTCTTTCCCTAGATCAAAAAATGTTTCGGAGCCTGTTTCTCACCATCGTGTGTGGATTTGCAGCGGCCGTTATCAATTCAGAACTGGATCGACACTGGGAACAATGGAAGAAGATGCATAATAAAGTATATTCTCACCAGGTAAAACAAAAGTCTTAAAACAACTTTTTTTGAGTGGCTTAACAGAATGTGTGACGCATTTGTGCAGTTAGTTGTGAATTAAATGAATAGCCAGTCAACCCAAACTGAATTTGATTTTAATTTAAGTTGTCTCTTCCTTTATTACTAGAATTCTGTATAAATGCAATACTTTTTTTTAATTTTGTTTTGAAGAAAACTCCTTTTACATGCAGTATGCTTATAAATCATTCACCTCTTGGTATCAGAGTGTGATGATAAATTAACTGTCAAGTATCACATGTGGTTAATGTCAATGCTGTGTTTCCAGGTTGAGGAGTCGGGTCGCAGGCAGATATGGAGAGAGAACTTGAAAATGATTGATGTCCATAACCTGGAAACCTCCCTGGGTTTAGACAGCTATGAGCTGGCAATGAACCACCTGGGAGACCTGGTGGGTAGACTAAAGGCACCCCCATTTTTTTTTTTTTTTTTTTTTCATTTAACCTCTATGTGTAGCCTCAAAGGAACAGGAAACAGGAACTTGGAGATCACTGACTGGTGAGGTTTTGTTTTCTTCATTTGTAGACCACTGAGGAGATCACTGGCACGTTGATGGGCACCATTGTACCCTCTGACCTGGAGAGGGGCCCTTCAAACTTTGCCAGGGTCAACACCTCTCTACCACCATCACTGGACTGGAGGGATGAAGGCCTGGTAACTGAGGTCAAAATGCAGGTGAGGTATACCCTGAAGTATCAGTACACATTAGCATAAAACAATAGGACTTCGTTGTCATTTTGAAGAAGAGGTAGTCTACACTTTAAATATACAACTTTTCTATCTTCTAGGGGTCTTGTGACTCTTGTTGGGCGTTCAGTGCAGTTGGAGCTCTGGAAGGGCAACTCAAAAAAACTTCAGGCGTCCTCATGTCCCTCAGTACTCAAAACCTGTTGGATTGCTCCATAAAATTTGGCAACCACGGGTGCCACAGTGGCTTCATGACAAATGCCTTCCAATACGTCATTAAAAACCAAGGCATAGATTCTAATGCAGCCTACCCTTACGTTGGCAAGGTGAGTTTTCGATACGATGCATATGTTCAACTTTGCGGTCTACTGTGGTTAAACCCTGACTATCAACTTCCCTGTACATCGCTTTCTTTTTAGCGTGGTCCATGCAAGTATAACCCACGGTATCGGGCTGCTAACTGCTCGGGCTACACCTTCTTACCAAAAGGGGATGAGTTTGCATTGAGGGAAGCTCTAGCTAGCATCGGCCCCATCTCTGTAGCAATTGATGCCACCAGGCCCAAGTTTGTCTTCTACAGTCATGGTGATTAGTTTAATCTTATCTAATCTTGGAAGTGAGTTCCTAACATATTTTTTTTGCTTTTTGGATCTGACCTCAGTTTACTCTCCACCTGTTTTGTGTGGCCCCACAGGTGTGTACAGGGACCACACATGCACCCACAATGTGAACCATGGAGTGCTGGCTGTGGGGTATGGCACTGAGGGCGGACAGGACTACTGGCTGGTCAAAAACAGGTGTGTGTGTGTGTGTGTGTGTGTGTGTGTGTGTGTGTGTGTGTGTGTGTGTGTGTGTGTGTGTGTGTGTGTGTGTGTGTGTGTGTGTCACAATGTGAATTTTTGAAAATGGGAAGGATTGTATATCAATGTTTCTTGATTCATTGGAGGGTTTAATTTAAACATTCTTCAATTGTAGTTGGGGTTTACACTACGGAGAGGGAGGCTACATCAAGATGGCTCGGAACAGACACAACCAGTGTGGCATCGCTCTCTATGCTTGTTTCCCCTTCATGTGATTTTTAGGATGTATGTTTCTCAACAGTGGTTGGGACATTTTTAAATAAACAGCTTGATCCTTAACTTGATTTGCTTTTTATAACTTAATGAATAAATCAATGGTTCTCAACCTTTTTTGAGTACTGGAACCAGTGAAGAGGAAACTACTAGCATCCTTAGCTAAACATTTGTAACTTCACTTGTAAACGAAGCCAAATGTTTAGTCATTTAGTCTGCTGACAACATCTGGAATATAAGTAAAGCAGGCCAGCCAGTGGTTTGTTCTTCACTAAGAATGTAGATGTGCTCAAAAGTTCTTTCTCTCAACTTGTTCATTAGCTTTTATTTTCAACACATTTGAAGCCCATACAAAATTAACTAAATGCCATAAGTTGGCTGCTGCAAATAGCATTCACAGACCCCCAGCATAGACCACTCTGAACTGTTGAGAAACTGCACTAGATCAATGGTTCCCACATGGTTCTGTTTGACACCCTTCAATTCAAAGTAAAGTCGACTTGCCAACCTTTTTGTTACAGCTTCAAATTAAAGTGATAAGGGACAAAGTGTGTGTGTGTGTGTGTGGGGGGGGGGGGCTGGGCGATATGGAGAAAATCAAATATCACGATAATTTTGACCAAATACCTCGATCGATACTGCAACAATATTGTAGTGTTGACCATTGGTGCTTTCACAAAATATTTACACTGACATTTTAGATAAATAATCATCAGTAATGTGAATAAAGGCAAATATGGTATGTTCAGAAAATGACATCACTTTACTGTAATGCAGCCTTTAAAACCAGCAAGACTACACTTATGCCATATTACAATATCCAAAATCTAAGACGATATCTAGTCTCATATCACGATATCGATATAATATCGATATATTGCCCAGCTCTAGATAGAAGTTAATGAGGCTTCAGCATTTGGAGTTGAATAAGCTCATATCCCCACTTAGCACAAAATGGTGTGCTTTGTTTCCTTGCTGCAGTGAAGTAAAGGCAACACAAAGAACATGTCCTAACTAACGAAATTACTTTAGTAGACAACCCCTTAATCTGTCTAGCTCAGATGTTGGAAGCCTCATTAGCATGTGATACACTTTTGAATGTATTTCTGCACAGAAATCACTTGCATTAGAAGCAGGTTAAGAAGGATGTTTTAACAGCCAGTATGAACAGGAGCAATGATTACAGCAAGCAAAACCTTTTTCAATGTACACATGGGTATTGAGTATTGTTTTAAGACAGACTTCAAGAAGTTGATCCTATCATTTTTTTAAAGTGAGGAAAAAGTAAAAGGGGGGGGGAACAATTGTGGCATTTAGTTTTTGTCTTTTTCCCTACAATCTTTTAAGTTAATCATGTTAACTTTAAGTGTATCCAGGTGGATAATGTTGTCAAGCATAACCTCCTGACATGTAAAGTTTGAAGAAAAACTCTGAACTTAAGTTGAGTTAATACTGTGCAATGCAAACCATGACATTGGTTTTCTTTCAAGTTTTATTTCCATTATGATTTATCATTTTCTTCATTGAACTGGATAACTGGCACAAAAGTGCAAATCCCAGCATAATGAAAAACTCTCACATAAAATAAATACAGCACCTTTTCAGCATCACTAAAATATTCTCATATCCAGAAGTAATAAATACTGAATTTACCAAGATATTCAGCCTTCATTTACAAAACACAAAGACAACACACAATAGATTTTTGTGTCATATTGAACTTTTTTTGGAATTGTTTTCCTTGATCTTTTGTTCCACAAAGTCCAAACTTGCACGTACATACATCTACAGTTTCTACACACAGTACATTGAATTTTTTTTAATTGAACTCACATTTAGAGTAGAACTTTTATCATTTAATAAACAGGTCAGAGTCAAACTAAAGATAACACAAACATAAATTCCTTCAGTCCAAACTACAGTGAAGGATTCTTTGCAGATGGAGTTGTTTTCTGGCATGGGTCGGCCCTTTTTTAAGGATTTATTCAGAATGGAGCTGTGTGCTCCTAAGAGTTGAGACCGAAACCATGCCATAAAATGTCCTCCATCCTTTTATCAGACTGCCATCATTAAGGGAAGTCTTCAGGCTGGTGTTTGCTAACACATCCCATATTACTGCCGTCATTATAGATACAACTCAAACCAGTCACCCTTTTGATAGTTCATACACATTTCTTTTTATATATATATATATATATATATATATATATATATATATATATATATAAATAAAATATAGAATGCAAATTCTACACATAGTGACATTAAATAGTAAACTTTTACATTTTGGACAGGAGCTTCAATTTGACAGGGGGCTCTTTTGATGAGTTGATAAACCGTGGTCCTTTTGGATTTGACACAGACTTCCTATTTCTTCAGAATTGGGGAAAACCTCCACTGTATTGCTCACATTTATCTCTCTTGAAACAGACTTACATGAACAAATGAGTATTCGTCAATTTGACTTCATTTATGCACATTTTCAGCTCTATTCGCCTTAAGCGTATTGCCCTTTTCCTGCCGTATCTTCTACCTCTGTGACAAGATGAACTGCACGATTACAAGAATCCTCCTCATGATTTCAGGCATATATATATATATAGATATAAAAAAAGAGTTACCTGGGTCCAAGGTAAACAAGGAGCAGTCACCAATAACTTACTTTCAGAACACATACTCAAGTTTCACCAATTTTAACCCCACTTTGATTAAGAACAATCACTGCAAGCAACAAATCTATGTTATCATACAACAATGAAAACACTAGTTCTTGCTTTAGACAAAAACAGCTGGCAAACAGGACGTTCAAGAAGTCAGACAATACGATACAAACATGCGTCACGATTGGTTGAATACATAAGGATTAGAGGGTGAAGTTGTCGGTTTGAATTTCAGCTGTGATTCTTTTCTGTATGTTTTAATACAGAATATATCACGTTATCTCTGAGACTGGCTATCTTTGATGGGATTTTGTCTTAAAGACTTAATTGTATCAGCAAAAGAGCACCCGAGTCTATTATGAATAAACAGCAGATTAAATTCTACACTGCATATATTTGTTGTTTTTTCTTCTCTTAGTGTATGTAAATATATTTCCGTGGTCCCCAACTGAGCTGTAGATTCATCGCAGGGATGAAAACACCGCAACAGAAAAAAGTAGAAAAATATGTGAAAGACTCCGCTTACACACACACACACACACAGGTAGATTAATGACACATCCAAACAGTCTCTCCAACATGAACAAGACGTTCATGTTTTGTTTAATACGCACAAGACCGGTAAAGAGAGATTTGATCCCTTAGAATGCAAGCCAGATTGGACAGCATTAAAGGAATAGTTTTACATTTTGGTAAATGCTCTTTTTCTTAATAAGAGTTAAATTGATACTGCTTTAATGACTGTACACTAAATATAAATCTTAGCTTAGCATAAATACTGGAAACCGAAGGAAACAGCTAGCATGGCTGAATCCAAAGGTAACAAAATCCACTTACTTACACCTCTAAAGCTCACTAATTAACATAATATATCCCTTTTATTTAATCCATACAAAAACTAAAATGTAAAAATAAGTTGTGGCTTTATGGGGGGTTATGTGCCAGACTATTTCTTCAGACTTTGTTGCATTTGAATGGAGCCAGGCTAGCTTTTCCCCCATTTACAGTATTTATGATTAGTTAGGCTAAGATATTCACCTCCTGGCTTCAACTCCATACTTAACACACAGACATGGTGGTATCAATCTTGTCATCTGACTCTCTGCAATAAAATAAATAAGCGCACTTATCAAAATGGTGAATTATTCTTTTAAAGTCTCTCTCTCTCACTCACACACACACACACACACACACTACAATCCAGAAGACGTCTTTAGGTCTAACAACATACTCTACTAACAGCAGCACCCACATACTCACCCGCTGATTGTCAGCACATGTATTGATGTATACCTTTGGAGAAATTATACCTAAGTAGTGATATGTATAAATAATGGTACTCAGTTAGCTTTCCTTTAGAGCGACTGTGTCCAATTTGGACAAAAGTCACAATATTACGAAGGCATTTTTCTTGTGTACTTATCTCATACAGGAACACGAAAGAATGTAGTAAAAGAATAACAGGAACACAAGCCCTTAAAATGAAATTAGAGAAGGGATTTGTAATCTCTGTTTTCCCTTTGTGCTGCACTACCTGATCAATAGGACTCTTTTTTTTTTTTTTCACTGATTCTTCTTCTGTTGGTCCCATTTGATTTGTGCTTATGAGAATAATGAAGTCACGTCATGACTTTCAAGGGACATTAACACAATTTTAAGAAAGAATACTGCATTGTTTGTTTGAGGCCAAACAGGAAAATACAAAACAACCAAATGATAAAAAAAAATTATGTTGAGGTCAATTTAGTAGCTTTTTTTGCAGAGCTTTCATTCTCTATAAACACAAAGCAATCTGCTAAGAAACAGATGCTGTTGAAAGCTCTGCAGAAAGCTTTTTGTCAAACTTCACACTCAATCAAATGACTTGTGTTCACATTAAGGCTAATTAACACAGCTATGCATATCAGATGGAGCTGGAAATTATTTATTTTTAAATCAGAAATATCAGAAAACTATCCTGCATGTAGAATAATTTGTTGGAGTGGCGCTTAAAGATAATACCAGCTCTACTCGTGGCCTAAACATTTCACCACACCTGAGCTACTGCATGAGTTCTATTTGATATAAATTAATTGGGGACCGATGTTCCGTACATTCTACTGTTGGATCTGTAAGTTATGTCTGCACTGAATTGCATTAAATGGACGCTTTCTCTTGTCTCACGTAACAAAGACACACACATGCACACGCACACAACTAATTTAGGCAAATATTACACTATAGTATCTGCTCTGGATTTAGCACAAAATCCGTCCCTCAGACGTCCCTGTGTTGCAAACATGACACCGCCACAGCTGTATGGTTCAACAACAGGGAGGGAAAAACATTAGTTTAACACTAAACACTGAGGAGCTGGATCCCATTTACAACAGAGAATCCTGTGAAATGCATCTTCACCTGTCTGTGTTTTGAGGCTGTCAATAGAGGAGTAGACTGAATTTATGAAGGGACAAGGAAAATTACTTTCTTTGTTTCTGAATAAATCAAGCGTCACTGGAATGTTTTCATATTTTTTGGTAGAAACCGGTCTGGCTCGGCAGTGGTCGAAGGTTATGTGCATTTTTTTTGAGAAAATATATTTACCATGAAATTGTGAGATCTTTTCAAAGAACAACATCATCAAAGCACAAGCATCAGCCTGGATGGATGGATGTGAAGTGAACTGTACAAGCAGCAAATGAAAAAGCAGCACTGAAAGCCAGTCACTGAGGCCGCGGACAGAAGAGAAAGAAAAATACTGCAGTCATATTCAAAAACTGACAACATATATGGACTAAATCTTTTCATGTTCCCCTATAAATGGCTTTTTTTCTGTCTCGTCTCTTCATTTGACATCTCTGTCTTCTCAAATGTGTTTGATATTATCTATGGGCCAGTGAGAGAAAACTCCCAGGAATGATCATGTTATCCTTACTGCACACCAAAATTTGTACTGCATCACCCTGTGGAGTGGAGTGTGTAGTTGTGTTATCATGACACAGATATTTAATTCTACATCTGTGTGCTCTTCTCTTAATCGCTGTGGCTCTGTATAGACTTTGAATGATGCAATCCATATTTCAAAGGATTCTGGGCTTACAATGGGGATGGCAGTCAGCTCTGTTGGTGTGTGTGACGGGCAGCGCTGAAGCTCTCAGGGATGTTCGGGCTCATTAGTTGTCGAACACACACTCTGGTTGTGCTCTGCTGCCCACTGCTGGTCATTTTGTTTTACTGCAACACTAGGCCTCGTGTTTCAGGCAACTTGGTTGCAAGGAAACTACCTGCAGCGAGTGCGCCAGCGGCAAATAAGATGGGTACAGCCTTGGTGATTCCGACGAATGACTGGAAGATGCTGATGCCCAGGACGGCTGCCAGCTTACAGAGGGCATTCAGGAAGCCAAACGCTGTGGTCCTGAGGACAGGAAAAGTGGGAGAAACACAATCACAGTGAAGAAGTTTTAGCAACTGATACAAGATGAGTTTTTTTTTACTGATCTTTAATCCTATTTCAGTGTGCCAGATTACTGTATTCGGACATGCTTAGTTTTCTTCTACAACAACTTCTCTGAAGTAATTTGTAGAACACAAAAATATGAGGTGAATGTAAAAAACAAAAACGTGTGAGCACAAAATTCTATATTCACAATAGTTTTTTGTACTTCTGATGATACTGATAGTAGGCTAGTAGTAGTAGTTGTTGTTGTTTTTTATTGTGTCATGTATACAAGTGCCCAGCCCACATGGACTTATGAGACACCAAAAGATAATGTTGCAGTGGTGACAAAACATTTGTCCGACAAGAAATTAACTTCTAATACATAACACTGCATTGCAAACAAATGTTTTTTTGTTTTTTGCTCTAATCTTCCAAACATAAGGTTCCCTTATTAAAACACAATTAATAGTTATTTATTTTTAAAGGATATTTAACTTAAAAGTAAAGTCCTTAAATAATCAATAAAATATGAAATGGACTTCACCTTCGGTCTAAAGTAAATCATATTACAAGTATAATTGAACATTTGAAAGAGATCTTTGACTCGTTTTTTCTTCACATAGTATAGTTACTTTTTATAAGGCAATATAGTCGGACATAAGGTTTATACCAGACATTTAAAGACCATCACGTAAGTAAGTATCATGATTATTAGACCAAAATAAAGTTTACATGCCCAACTTAAAAAGGACTTTTTAGGAATAGTTAAAGGTTTGACCAAATACCCTTATTCGCTTTTATGCCGAGAGTTACAGTAAGATGAGAAGATCTATGCCACTTTCACGTCTGTCAGTCAAATGTGTAGCTGGAGCGAGTTACCTTAGCTTAACAGGAATACTGGAAACAAGGGGAAATAGCTAGCTTGGCTCTGTCCAAATGTAACAAAATCTGCCAACCAGCACCTCTAAAGCTCATGAATTAACACAAAAGCTTTAGCTCTATTTATAAAACAACAACAACAATGTCTGTATTTCCCAAAAAACTAAGTGAGGACAAAAAGGCAACGCTCCAGAGGTCGAAAACAACAAAAGAATCACCTCATGTATTGATCCTTTGGGTACATTTATTTGCAATCAATAGGTTCACAAAATCTGCTGAAGCATGTTGGCATGGAGCCATCATCAGAGCATGTACGGTATGACAGCAGTGAGCTTTTTTTTTTTTTTTAAAGGAGCAGTTTGTAGGATTAAGTGGCATCTAGCGGTGAGGTTACAGATTGCAACCAATTGAATACCCTTTAATCACCCATTTCTTTCCAAGTGTGTAGTAGAACCTATGGTGGTCTTGTAACATCAAAATGTGAAAGGCCCTCTCTAGAGCCAGTGTTTGGTTTGTCCATTCTGGGCTTCTGTAGAAAACATGGCAATGCAACATGGCGGACTCAGTGGAAGCAGACCTGCTCCCTATGTAGATATGAAGGGCTCATTCTAAACTAAAGAAAACACTACAGTTCTTCTTTTCAGATGATTTTACACTAATGAAAACATAGTTTTGAATATTTTATTCCATTTCTGCCAATATATCCCCCTCAATCCTACACACTGCTCCTTTAAGCAATAAATAATCATTAAAGTGAAATAACTTTTTACAGCTAATCCATATCAAGCAGAAATATGTGACTCAGAAGATTGACAGGAACAGTGTTTAGGCACGATACACCAACACCATCTGTCCACATCTGCTTGGGAAAATTATTGTCACAGTCAACAACCTGAAACAACAGCATCTAACGGGCAGCGCTGTCTTCATCTAAAAGTAATTTGATTCATTGTGTTATTACCAATCAACCGAAATAAATACACCTGTACACCTGCAGGAAACAAAAGAAAAAACCCACAAACAAAAGAAAAGAAGAAATGACATACTGAAAAATGAATACATAGAAATAAAAAATAAAAGAATATTGCCAGGAAAACTAAGAATAACTAATAGAGCCCTATGTTGCATTTCCACCTTATGACTCCCCACAAGTTCACAATTCAACAGAAAATAAACAATTTAAAAACCAAGCCATGAGTTAGTGCATCTCATGTTACCTTTTATCAGAGGGGTAGAGCTCCACTGTTATCACATCCAGGGCGTTCCACGAGGCAATGCTGATGCCACCAAACAGGCACAAGAGGGCGATCATCCCCGACTCACTGTTGCCGAACATCAGGAAGAAACAGCTGACACAAGATATGACACTGGATCCCGCTGACAAGAAAGAGAGAGGAATCAGAATGACATTAAGTCATATAGCCTTTATGTCCATTAGTGAATTATATGCATTGATTAGATTAACCTACCCAGCATCCTTAAACGCCCAATTTTGTCCATTAATAGAGCTGACACGATGTTGCCAGGCAACACCGCCAACGTGCCAAGGAAGTTGACAAAGTATATCATGTAGGCATTGTTGAAGTCATCGCTGAAGTCGAGCATGCAGCCCTCCTTGTTGTGGAGGAACGTGCTGTTGACCAATTTACAATTGACCATCCGGTATTTGAACAAATCTGATGAAAGAGAAAAAGGGAGGGACAGAGAGAGAGAGAGAGGTGTTATTAGTCTGAGATTTATGAATACCTGAAGAATTAATTGACATAAATAAAACTGTGCAATTACCACAAGGGATGGGTTTTTGAAATCACATTTCTGTCCCCCTAACGTTTACAGTTTCTTTTTCAAATGGAGGTTGTTCGGGCTGTATGCAGCCTGAGCGGAGGATTGGAGACACTCAGTAATGGAAAAACTCACTTTCACCTCCTCTGCATGTTTGCTGTGTTCAATTAAATAATGTAATCTACGTTTATATTTACAGTTTATCTTCTCCTAAAAGACGCTAGAAAGTAAATATCAACCAAAGATTAGGACAGTGCTCTTTATAGGAAATATTTTAGTACAGATATAACATAGCAGTCATCACTGCCACTTAACACGACTTTAGGTACATTTGCATAGAATTTAGACTTTTTATTTTATCTTTATACTTTCATTATTATGGAAAGCATGAAAAGCGTTTTATTTTTGGGAGAACATCTGACTTCATTGTTTTCTCCCTGAAACCAAAGCACACACATAAGTTATCAGTTTCCCAAAAACATGGAAGGAGAGGATTGAATGATCTCTCAGCAGAAGAAACCAGAACATTTGCACAGCTACCACACAACCAATCCTCTGTCAGCGGCTGTTTTTAATCAAGATTCCTTTCAGGCAGAGATTAAACATAAAAACAGCATCCATCACTATGAACCTTTCAAAAATAAATAACGGGTAAAAAATAGAAAAGGTCAGAAGAGGTTACAAGGCCTGTTACTTTATTCTCTGTTCATACTTTGTTGCCTGCAGCTGCACAAAAACTACATGGTTAGATTTTCTGATGACACTGCTTAAACTGCTTCCATACCAATAACAGTTTTATGAAAGGGAGTCAGGCATTAAAATGATCATAAAATCTTAGATGTCCAAATGACATAAACATAAAAGAATGTATCATTGGCTTTGGGGATGAGAAGATACTGCTGCTGTAAAAGCTGCTGAGGCGGTTACTGTGGAAGTGAAGATGTTGGGATTTAAGAAACAGCTTTCTCGGGAAGATTCTGACATGTTGATTGAAAGCACAAGCAGAAATCAAATCCATACAGCAAATGCCCTCTATGCACCAAACCCCCACCTCCTTTTTTGTCCATGTGTACAGTAATACACTAATATACAAATCATTGGTCTACTGTAAAATAAGTTGTAGGCTGTACTTGCTTAGTTAAAAGCTGACATTTAAGAACAAAAACATCTCAAGAGCAGCATCAAACATACAGAACAAAAGCACATTGAAGAGAAAAAATAAAGACAGAAAAATCAAGATGTCTAAGAAGAAGCTTCGGTTCTGATTATCAACTTCTAACAATCTGTTTTTTCTTAATTATGAAGCATGTTTGGCAGCTAATCGCATCATTCGCTGTCAATAAGTCTGGCCGGGATTTGTTTATGTTGCTACAGTAACAGTTCTGCTGCAGAGTAACCCAGGGTTACTAGCAACAGAATGTTTCCATGGTTGCAATCCTGCTGAACATCTGTGTTTTATATGTTCTCTATTTTTACTTCAGGCTGCAATTAAACAACCTAAAATTCATATTTAATCTCAAATGAGTTGTGTTTTTGCTGGGCAGCATGTGTAATAACAGTGTAGTGATTATTACATTATAACTTACAGTTGTAATTAAAACTTGAGCTGAAATGATTAGTTGATGTTTTTTTCTCTGTTTTATATCACTTTACAGCTGCAATATTTTAACACTAAAAATGTATCAAATGACTATACGTAATGTGAAAGGATTCACTCACAAATAATTATCACCGGGCTATGCTGTTCCCCTCAAGTCTTTTCTCAGTTTTAATTTATTGAGAGAGCAAGATATTTCCCTCAGGAGGTGGTGGAGACCAAAACAGAACTAAAAGGTAAGTGAATACACTAACATTTTCTGGGTGGCCAGAAATATGACTTCAAATAAATGTTAATATTGCTCTGTGTCTAATGCATGTGTAAATACATTGATGAATGCAGATTTGAATTGAATTTCTTTTTGGTTTTGGACATTTGTTGGATCAAAACAACAAGTTTTCAAAAACCTTCACCTTGAGCTCTAAGTGCTTTTCATAATCATGTTTCATTTTTTTTTTTAACATTTTAGACACTAAATGATGAAAAAATAAAACAATTGACCTTAATGCACTGATGCAATACTGAACACTGATGAATTACTGATCATATTTACCTGTGTTATAGAACAAACTTGCAATAAAGGTGCAGTTTCTGAATATGGTGTGTGTGGAGGTGATGTCCTCAAAGTAGCACTCCTCAAACACTGAGTCTTCAAACACCATGGACTTCATCTTCAAGTTGAGGAACCTAATAAACAGATCACAGGTTTTCAGCAAAACGTTGTGTTCTGTGGTTTTATTATTGTGCTTTATTGTTGATTTAATAGCGTTCAAATGTAAATCTAACTAATGACCAATCCACCTCTGTTTGACTAAAAACTGCAGTTCAAAAAACACTTACTTGTCATTAAAATAGTGTCCTTCAAGATGAACTTGGTTTTCCAGGGTGAAGTTAAAAGTGATATGCTCCACACGTTCCTTACTGAAGGTCTTTGTTCGTGATTCATATTCCTGCTTCTGGATGTACTTGATCATGTCTGGGAACCACACTGTCAGACCGTAATAGCTGCAAAGTTTCAGTAGAGTCAATACAGATGAAATAGGTATCAAAAGTTAACCTGAGTCACCACATAGCAAAGGATTTTATGAGTCTTTAGTTTACCTGAAAGACATGGTAAACCAAACAGCCATGAGCATGAAAGTCGTCCGTTTATATTCTGGGCTGAAGCAGGCAACAATGTTATTCCGAATCTGCAACATGTGAAAAAGAAAACACATTTCTGATAAGATTCTTCTCAGTTAATTTGTTGGATCCAATTATGTTATTTTGACACACATTGCATTATGGTTTTACTTTAATCTGATGGTGATATTTCTGCGCGGTAACATGCAACTTGAAGAGCTAGAATTAACTTTATAAATAGGAGGTAAAATTTGAATGCAACATGACAGCAGCCAGCCTGGTTTTCCCAAAATCTCTGCCTTTCTAAGTCCTGCATGCTTGGCATCTACACAAAACTACATTGTTACATTAAAAGTAGAGACTTTTCTGTAGGCATTAAGAAGGTGGTGATGCAGTAGCAGATTCAGATTCAGAAGAAAATGGAGGGTGCAGGCGTGGAGCACAGCGTAGGCTGAATGCAAATTAAAATTAGGCGCAAAGCTGGTCAAGTTTATGCCTGGAACAATGTTGCTGCAACATTGTGCAACACAATCAAACACACAAGAAAGCCAAATACAAATGTGTTAATTATGTAGTCACAGATGCAAACAAAGTATCACCAAATTTAATTTTAGGAGAAAGTCTGCATGTGGATATGGCTGAAAAAACTTCTAATAATTTGTTGATTTTCTGGTTTAATTCACTTATGTAGTCAAACGCAGGTCAAGAAGGTAAAGAGGTACTTGCATCCTCTTTGCTATTCTCGGCTGCTATCCACGCCTCCATCCACACTGATGCTAGCTCCACTGAGGCCTTTTACTTACAGCCACAAGCTGTAAAACGCCTCAGCCTCATACTATGGTACAATTACTGTAAGACTTTGTTTTTAAAGAGCAGTGATTTCAGACATGATCTCAGGGGTGTTTTATTACATGCTTTTAAAACTTGGTTACAGTTTTGGTTCAGAACTGCCATATCAAATCTCCTTCACTCACCTGTTGGGAGAGGCTCATAATCTTTAGCCTGTAGCGTTTCAGGACTGGAGTATCGGTGCCAGTGTCCACCAACTCATCCATCTGTTTCACCGTCTTAATCGTGGTGACCTTGGATGAAAGAGACGCAAGTCCTTCAGCCAGATGTCATTAAAATGAATTTGGATGGTAACATTTTCTAACGACTAAAAGTGGCATTCCTGAAACTCTTCCTCCTGCTGCTTTGAGTTCTCCATAGAGGAATGTCAGGCAGATAAGACAGTGAGAGGAAAAGGATTAGGCAAACAGAAAGCATAACAATGTCAAATAAAAATGTTTCTTTTTATGAGTTGTTATTGTTGTTTACTTTAATTGTTTTAATGCTGACACTAAAATGTAGACAGCAAATGTGGAAGCAGATGTTTTGACCTTATCCATAAGAATTTTAATGATTTCAGAGTAAAAGCAGAACAATGAATATGCACCCGACTGTTTAGATTTTTATAAGTGAAAATCTACTTCGTCCTGTTTTCATTGCAACAAATAGCAGTTCATTTCTTGTTAATGTACCTACACGTAAGTTGGAGAAGTCATACACCTGTGATCCCAGGGGAAAATTGTTCAAGCTGTGTCGACTAGAGACAAAGTTTTAATAACTGTGCAGCTTACACACAAAAAAGGCCAGTGACCTTTGTTGCATGTCATTCCCAATCTCTCTCTCTCTCTCCCCACCTTACCTGTCATCTCTCTGCTGTCGGCTATTTAATGAAGGCATAAAGCTGATATACAGTATAACAATATTTTCTTACGATAGATACTTACAGAAAACACCTTCTCTGGGTGTCCCTTTGCTCGCATGTTAGTGTCGTGAACTTGCTTCAGAATCATCCAGCCTTCGTCATGTTTGCCATTCTGTTTGAAAGAAAAGTAAACCTCATACTCTGTATAGCCTTTCTGTTTTTGTATGCATTCATCTCCATTCATTTAAACATTCAGAAGAAGAAATTATCTTCATTCAAGATACTTCACGTGTAATAATTCATACATGGGTAAAACCAGCCATTACTGTGAGAATATCTGTCAACAAGCACATCTGCTAACCTCTAAGTAGAAGCGTGGGCTCTCTGGCATGGCACTGAGGGAAGCGATGGCTGCCACAGAAGGAAATGCGCACACTAACACAAACACACGCCAGCTATGGAACTGATACGCCGAGCCCATCTGGAAACTCCATCCTAATAGACAAAAAAAAAAAAACACAGAAATGAGCTCACACCTTACACTTTTTACAACAGATACAGTCAGACAATCAATTTTTATTAAGCTTAGGCAGGAATCTATTTAGTTTGATGTGACACTGTATCAACTATGTTCTTTTTTTTCGTTAAGTCAGATGTCAACCGCTGTGCAGTGTCTCTGGGATGATGCTTTCTAGCAGACAAGCTTAAAGGACAATTCCAGCGCAAAATGAACCTAGGGGTTAATAACATATGTGTACCGAGTTGACCGTTCTCTGGGATATGTTTTTATGCTAATCGAATGTGTCTCTAGCTTGAAACAAGCTAGCGTTGAAGTGTGGTGCTATTTTGAGCCTTGTTAGTAGTGTAGAAATAGTGATTTACCCTCTGACCCGAAGGCTAGCGTTAACAGCTAATCAGCGGTTTGCGGTATCTTGTTTCAAGCTAGAGACACATTTGATTAGCATGAAAACATATCCCAGAGAACGGTCGACTCTGTACACATATGTTATTAACCCCTAGGTTCATTTTGCGCCGGAATTGTCCTTTAAACCTGTATGATTTTATTAGCCGAAACTGAGGCTCAAAATTGTGTTTAACTTTGCTGCATCTATATGTAAGAGTTAGATGAGTAGGTAGGTTGATACCACTCTCATCTTTGTCTGTTAAATATAAAGCTGCAATCAACAGCCGGATATCTTAGCTTAGCATAAAGACTTGAAACAGCTAGCCTGGCTCTGTACAAAAGTAACAAAATCTGGCTACCAGCGCCTCTAAAGCTCATTAATTCACATGTTATATCTTGTTTGTTTAATAAGAACAAAAAACTAAGTGTAAAAACAACAATTCACCATTTTACAGGAGGTTATACACCAGACTATTTCTTGGCTGAAGTGCTAAGAGCCAACAAATAAACAAATAAAATACAATGTGTTATTTAGTTACCTTCACCTTTATCTGGTAGGTAGACAGCTGTTTCCCCCTTTTTCTAGTCTTTGTGCTAATCTAAATTAACTGGCTATAGCATACTAATGGACAGATATGAGAGTAGTATCGATCTTCTCATGTAACTCTCGGCAAGAAGCAAATAAGTGTATTCCCCAAAATGTTGAACTATTGCTATTAACTTTTGCTGTAAATCAAAGGAGGACGATCCGCTAGCTTGAATAGTAGCAAAGGTAGCTAACCATAATCTCATAAATTCAGGGATATGGTCAGGAATATGGATATGGTGACTGTACTCACCATAATGTGGGATTATAGCCCAGGCCATGGCAGATGCGTATATTCCCCCAATCATCCAGAACATGCAGAGCCAACTGAGGTGCTCACCGCGCTTCTCTTGGGACAGAAATTCAGAATAATAGGAAAACACGATGGGAATCGAGCCACCAATCCTGCAAAGATCAGAAAACCAACTGAGTAACTGTCCCTGTGTTTAAGAGTTCAAGCACACAGAGTTTAGGTAGACGGATTATTTGCTTGCATGAGTCCATCACATTGGTGCAAAACTAACAAAAGATCTGTGGAAACGTGATTGATTTGACTGCAAATGGGAATGATTACAGCATCTCAATTTGCCACTTCACTAAACCAGGGAAACTGCTGTTTTTAATGATGTAAAGACTTTACTGCTGGTGCAATTAATATATGTAATTGTGTTTAAATTGTTATGTAATGTTGTTAATTTTATTATGTTAATGTTAAAGTTGATTTTTGAGTTTAACTTTTTGACCCTGCTGGATTGTACTGGATTGTCATTCCCTGTAAACTAAAACATATCCAACCTTAAAGTGAGGCAAATGACAAATCAGATCAGAATAAGTGGCCCAGATTTAAATATATATATATATATATATATATATATATATATATATATTGTGTGTGTGTGTATATAGTTTATTTCTTAAAGTACTGCTTTCTGAGCTCTTTTCCGACCGCTGCATGGGTTAACTCTCTTCCATCATTCACGCAGTATTGCACACGCTCACTTTATTGTCTCTTATGCTCCAATGCATAGTGGCACATAATCTTACCTGCACTGCTGTCATATTTCTTTAATATGTGTTGAATGCTTTTTGCACTATTCCATTAGCACAAACTGAATACAGATTCTGTACTACACATTTTTTGTAGACTCTTTGTTGTATTTTGTATGTTTATATTTTGCGTATTTAACGCGTAACTCTATGTTGTCTCGCACATTTTGTGCCCTGTTTGGCCAGGTCGTCATTGCATCAGCTTACCTGGTAAAATAAAAGTTAAATGAAAAATTCCATTTACCCAACACCTGAGAGAAGTCGGCAAAACAGAAAGGTGCTGTAGCCCTGGACGAAGGAGGAGAAGAAGGAGAAGACACTATTGATGGAGAGAGAGATGAGAAGAGACTGCCGACGGCCTATCCGGTCAGCCAGAGCCCCCCAGAGGAAAGCCCCAACCATCATCCCAAAATATACAATCAGACCTGTGGAGAGAGCAAAGAGAATGAAACTATTACAGCAACAAATGTAAGTCTGTCCTGTCTCTTCATTTCTGCTACACTTCTACTATAAGATCATGTTATGGGGAGCTGACAGCTGGCCTCTCAAGACAGGCAGACAACTGTTCAAATTTTTTTTTTCAAAAGATCAGGCATTATTCTTTATTTTTCTTATTGTCAACAAATTCCATGAAAAGACCAAAACCAATGATGAGTTAGTTCGTCTCTCAGCTCCAAATTTTGTTGTCTACTGAAGACCTAAACCTTTAAAAACAGCTCCCAAATATATAGTTTCTTTTTTGTACGGCTATGTAAATTTCTTAAACAGCTGGGCACTGTAGTTTTTAGCAAACGTTACTCTAACAGGAGTAAATAGTGTATTCGTTGGGTACTATTTTCAGCTGCGAATTATTACACATTTGGCAGCAGGACTGTGTACGTAGGATTGAGTCAAAGAGTTGTCATGTTCATGATAGTAAAAATGTGGATTCACAGCCAATTCTTGTTAGTAGATTGGTTTTGGAGATTTGTGGACAATAAGAAAAATGTAGACTAATAGACAACCTTATCATATAAGCAAATTGAAATGCATTTTGACATAGCCAAACCACAACCTGTTCAACAGAAGGAGGAGACGCTGTAAAAGAGTCTTACCTAGCATGCTTTTGTTAGGTTCAGACAGGCACATATCCTTCTCAGCGCTGGGCAGGACAAACCCGACCACGAAGATCTCCACACCGTCTGCCATGAGAGCCAGCCCCAGCACAAAGTACAGGCTCCACTGGAACTTCCCGTGACCACATTCTTGTAAAATGGTCTCGTACTGTTGAGCCAGCTCTTCCTGGTCTTTCCTCCTCTCGGCCTCGGACACTCCGATATCTCTGAACTGCTGAGCGCCGGCCGTCACTGAGCCCGGACCTCCAGCCAGGCTGCCCTTGCCTGATTCAGCCCGGGGAATTCCTTGGTACTCACCCTCGTAGATCTCATCATCCTCATCATGACCCTCTGTGGAGTCACTGTGTCCGCCCTCATCGTCATTGGCCGCCTGGCTGTCTCCACGGTAATAGCCTCCATCCTGGCTTCCCTGAGTGGGGTAGTCATCATCATCATCCTCTTCAAACCGGTTGTAGGAGCGCTTGCTGTACTGATCACTCACGCGATCCACTGAACGGCCGACCTTCTTAGATGCTTGCCGCTTGACTTCTTTGGCAATGTCTTTGGCGCCTTTTATGAAGGCAGTCCGGTTTTGGTAGCCGTCCTCCATTTTAAAGAGGTTCAGAAGATGCAAAAGTGGTCAAAGATTTAGAGGAGAAGCCACCTGAAGCTTCAGTGTGTTCAGGATACACCTCACAGACTTAAAGAGCTATCAGTCACTTGACTGACAACAGGCTCTTCTTAGGTCTGGGGAGAAAATAAAAATATAAATGAACCAATCTTATATAATTTTCATTCAGGCATGTAGTGGTATGTTTCATGGAAAGGCGCTTTGTTATCAAGAGAGACATTTGATAGGAGCTGTAAAAGCATCGGTGCGCATTTCTGGTGACTCATTACAATAAATGGGCCTACTGGAAACAGGGGCCCAAAGGGTCAGGGGGCTGTTGCAATGTAGTGACATTTCTTGCAAAGGTCAATCAAATGAGTACACAGATAAAGTGACTACAAAGAGATGCTAAATGACTACAATGTGTCTACAAAGAGACTTAAAACATCCAGAGACACAAAATGACTGCAACAAGATGCAGAATGACCACAAAGAGAAAACTGCAGGAAATGAAAACTACTACAAAATGACTACAAAGAGGTGCCAAGTGACTACAAGAAACACAGACGACTATAATGCGACTTTAACGATTAAAGAGACTCAAACGACTACAAAGGGTCATAAAACAACTACAAAGAGACATAAAAGGACAACAAGGAGATGTAAAACTACTATAAAGTAAATACAAAAAAATGTCTTGTTTGTAGGCGTTTAGTGTCTTTTGGTAGACTGGGTAAACCCAGCCCCATCTGCCGGCGATTTGATTTTGCCCTGCAGCTCAGGCTGGAAACCTGTACGTTTATCTATCCTGCTTCCGTTACAAATCCGCGGGGACCAATCACAAACTGGCTTATCCACCTAGAGAAGCGACGGCAAGCAGCTTTTTGTTTACATTCAACATGGCGGCCACCAAAGCGCAGCAACCTGCTGATGCCGCTGTCGCTGCTGTTTTCAAAGATTTCAAAGGTAAGTTTTCTATGAAAACAGAACACAAACTTGCCCTGGAACAATTCCTACAAAAGAAGGATGTGTTTGCTTTACTACAGACCGGCTTTGGTAAAAGCCTAATTTACCAGCTAAAGTACGTCACCCGGATCGTTGGTCTGATTGGTTGAAGGACTATCCAACTGCGTACAGAGTCATTGGAACTATGCCCGTTGAGCACGCCTCTTGTGCAGTAGAAAATACAGAGCAGATTCCCCAGACCAAGCTCAATCTTAAAAGATTGAGCTTGGTCTGGTGATAGCCAGACTAGTAGGAGGGGGGAGGTTCATGCCTATTACTTTTCAGAGACATTTCTTTCTTTGAACTGATCATTCTTTTTTTTCATTCAGCTAACCAAACCACCTAACCAGCCTATAGTGATGTGTTTTAAGACTACACCCGTTGCATTTCCATTATCTGCCCAGCATGTGTTTACTGCTGAGTCACAGATGGGCCTGAGCAGTAATTGCAGGGCGAGACATCAAGCCTTAAATGGCAAGAGTGGTTTTTAATGGTTGTTTCTTGGTGCAGAAGTTCATTGTGAAGAGCTAAAGTACGTGACAAAGACTCAAATAAAATGGGACTGACATAATGCACCAAAGGATCCGTGAAGGCCTTACCGATCACTGCTTATTGTGACATCCCACGACACATACTAACACCTGACCTCTACATTATTTTTTTTTAAAGACTGCTCACAAAATCCTGCACTAAAATGAGTTTTTGAAAAGTTTAAACGATAAAAAAAATGCATTAACAATATTGAAGAAAACCAATAAAGTATACTTCATGGATTAATCAAATGAAGCCATAAAGGATCATTAATTCAAAAACTTAGAGGAGCTGTGCGCCAAAACAAATGAGGCTTGAAATTGAGAAACATAAGCTGTAAAACTGATGTCCATTTAAACTGTCTGCTGCAGTATCACATCCTCTTTTGAAATAAGAACATTTATAAAGGCACTGACTTGTGTAGTTCACCCAGTAAATACCCACATCCATATGCTGTTGTATGTAAGACGCTGTGTGCCACAGGTTGCCTTGCAATAAAACAACATGTCACTTTGATTTTGCGCTGCAGTGAGACAACAGACACAGAATGAGAGACATCACTGCGACGCACACGTTGACCCGTTTCAAAATCAAGTTCTGACAGGTAACAATGGTCTGACGTTTTAAATGTCTGCCAGGTATACAGCATATACAGGGCCAGAGACAGGGTTGACTAAATACTGAGGTCAGGCCATAAAAAGAAACCTGTGAAATTCTGTGAAAGTCTGGTATTAAATTTTTAGTTTCAATTTTCTTTAAATTGTATCTCCCCATGTGATGGTCTAATTGCTACTTCAAAGCCGTCTCCACACTCCCACGGCAAAATTATAATGGTGAAATAATAAATCCCATCATATATTTATTTTAATATTTGTGGACTAAAAACAGTCAAACATACAGTAAATACGATTAAGCTAAAAATGTTAGAATCGTCCATTAAAAACACACTATGTGCAATTACAAAATGAATGACAAAACTGCTCTTTAGGCTCTTTATAAAATAATAAATAAAAGTATATGAAATCCATGTCCAGCTACAGCCCTGAGTTATGCAGACTAGACGGCCAAAATCTATGCTAGCTGCTGTAAAAGGGGTACATTATAAAATGAGGTATGTTCAAAAAGACTATTTAACAGGTTGTTGTATAATGGTTTCATAATCAGCCTATACGCAAAATTAAAAGGATGTACGTGTTTATTTGCATAAAAAGCAGGGAAGTGAGATCCGATCACAAGTGGTCACTCAGGATGCATTTGGAGACACATTCTGCAGCCAGAACACACGTATAGGTTGTTCTGACCTGGTTTAAACGTCTGTCCTGAGTGATCGGTACTTAGAGCTGTCCACTTGGGATCAGGTCACTCAGGATGGATGTTAAAACCAGGTCACAACAGGCCCATAGTTATCTAAGATATATACAGTATACATGTACCAGCATCTGTATCCTGGTCAATGCACAATACACGTTTGGTTTGTTTTTGTTCAATTTAATTCAAACGTCATCTCCAGTCACACTGCCAGCATGATGAGCAGATTTATTGGCACAGATCAAAGGAACCCCACAGGCCTGGTCAGCCAGGCTAAACTATAGACACTAACCTAATAATGCCTTGAACTCAAGCACTTACAGGCCTGTAATCACTGCTCCTTGCAAGCATGAGAACGAAGTCAGAGGGCTAATAAGCCTTTCTCACGGCAGAAATTTTGACTTGTCATGGTAGGAAAAGCACAGGTGTCACTATTGATATTAACGATAAATGTATTATGTACACCTGTGTTCTTCCTACTGTTACAAGTCTAAATCTCTGCTGTGAAAAAGGCCGCCCTCTGACTTCGATGGATATATGGATGGATGGATGGATGGATGGATGGATGGATGGATGGATGGATAGATAGATAGATAGATAGATAGATAGATAGATAGATAGATAGATAGATAGATAGATAGATAGATAGATAGATAGATAGTTTTTACAAAACACAACCTATTTGCAACAGGTAACCTATGCACTTTAATCATTTAATTCCCATTTTCACAAAGATACTAAAGTGTAAAGGCGAGCACGAGACAGACTCAAACAAAGGCTTTAAACGCACTTTTCTCATTTCGTCCCTGTTGTCAAGTTGACAGCATCTCGACAGCGCCTTGCAGCCTGTAACACACAGCTCTGTCAGTAATAAAGAGCAGGATGAGGATGAGGACGATGGATGTTTTTGCTCTCTGGTTTGAGCAACCCTTTTATAACCTTCTATATTTTCTCCCCCATTAAAAAAAATAATCATCAGCAGTAGTTTAGCACTTCCTTTGGCCAAGCAAGGCAGATAGCCATCACATTACAAGCACGCAAGCTTTTTAAAGTAGCTACTGAAGGATTTCTATCAGAATGTGAAGTGTCGTGATGAATAATCTGGACATCTGAAGATAACGTCGCAACACAAATCGTTCTCCTAGTATGCCCTGACAGGCCTATTTATAAATGGGTTATAATAATTGTGCTGTCTTAAATGGTTATTTTTCAGCATCAATTGCCTGAAAGGGGCAGCAAGAATGTGAATTCCGGAATCTGCTTTAATATGGGCAATATAAACCTCCACTACAGTTGTAGCTAATCATTGATGTTAAGAAGAAGAAAAAAGGCCTTGTCGTTAACAGGCCAATTTACACAGCCCAGAAATAATGCCGGATTAAAATATAAATCTGTCACAAATAGCAGCGTGCATCCTGACGTCTGTGCTCATTTACAGGAATCACACTGCCAGCAGCTTGTCACGACTTGGATTAGATTATAGGCCAGCGACTCGATTCACAAAATCGATCTTAATTGCTGTGTAAAGCAAACGGTTGGAGAACACGCCCATCGTCTCTTCCTCACGATGTCTTAATGCAAAAATATATATACATATAAGAAAATATAAGACGACATCAGCCGCTATACAGTTAATTATTATTCTCGTTACATTCAAACTCACCTTTATCCCTGCGATGTGATCCCTCTTCAGCCCGGAGATGGTGGTGATGAGGATGAGGAGGAGTAGGATAATGCCTACGAGTCTTCGCTGTAAACCGAGTGATGATGCTGTGCGGTTAGGAGGAGAGAAGCCCACGCCATCCACACACACTCAGTGATGTGCAGGGGTCCCCTCCCCCAATGCAAACCCTCACGAGCGCACGAACACATTAACGCCTTCATATCTGGAGGGGTTTGGCGTATATCTGCACACAATCTGCCCACCACTTTCCTCCACAATTGCCCCTTAAAGCTCGTGCAATTTACGCTTTTTTCAAATCTAATATTTTGTGCAAAACATGCTAGGAAACACTGAATCCATATTAAATACACACTACACTCTCGCACACATGCATCTGCGATATTTATCTACATAGATACATACATCTCTCTCTCTCTATAGATATTGTCTTTATACATGAATATCACATTGTGTGCACAGACACCACACACGTGCAAGCACACCTGACTCTTGTTGCCATGCCAACCCCTTGCCATGTTCTTGATCCCTTCTACTGAGCATCAAGACCTGCTATGAAGAAACGTGAGCTTTCCAGACAGTGCGATGTCATCACACTGTCATTCAAATAAAATGCCCCCATCAATACAATTCTAGTTGATTGTATTTGTTAACTACGGGGAGCACGGTGTCAAATATATGGGATGGTCCTAGTCATCATCCTGATAGCCAGTGGTGGAAGTAGTAAAAGTAGTATGCACAATGTAAAACTACTCTTAAGCAACAGCCCTGCATTCATGTTACTAAGTTACTAAAAATGTACTTAAAATTAAAAAAACTCATTATGCAGAATGGCTCACTTCAAAGTGTTAAACATGTTGAATTTTTATTAGTGTAGTGTAAGTGTAACATTTCTATTTTGTATAAATTTAGGTGGACTACATCACTGCTTTATGTACCGTTGGGTACTCAAAATATAAGGACAACTACTGCCTATATGGCCATTATATTTGACACATATTCATCTTCTTCAGAGCATGACAGTTCTTCCCCATAACCGTTCCCTATAACCACCTTCGGACAAAAACTTCCACGTATACACAAGACAAAAGAAATTACCCATTTTCCAACAGCAGACATTTTGACTTACATATTAAGAATACTGCAGTAAAACCACAGGTGGAACCAAACAACATTACTGATGACTCCATTAAAGTGTCCCAATAAGAAACGCCAGTGAGTCTGCTGCCAGGGAAATTGGGCCTTAATGAAAAAGACATAAAAACAGCTAATATCAATCACTCCTTTACTTTTCCTTCTGCGTGTGTCAAAATGTCTGCCATGAAAAGGGCCTATGAGATTTACAACGCACACGGAAATCGTAGCATTTGTAGGTGAGGAAGGGAAAAAAAAACATCTAAAAAAATTGTACTAAAAATTTTTATTCGTCGGAGGTCTTCATCTGTACAATCACCGAAAAAACAGGGTTAAATTATTCTCACTATAACAAACTTGAGTAGATCTTAAGAGGTTTTAAAAAAGAAAAGAAAAAGGAGAGCGCGTTCCTGCAGCCTGAGATGGATTACGGTGGCATTGGTGCTCTCATAGGAATGCGGGGCGGGACACCGGGAGGCCTTGGAGGCATTGGAGGTCCTCTCTGGAAGCCAAAAGGAGGACGCGGAGGAAGGCCAGCACCATAGCCAGGTGGAGGCATGGGAGGAGGCCCTCTCATACCGGGAGGCACAGGGTGACCTGAGAGAGATAGAGCAAGAGTCATAACATGAGACAATCTTTACCGTTGACTATATGCTCTCACCACAGACAAAGGTAACCAGTAAACTATATTTCAGCGTTCTAAACAAGAATCATATACAGGGGTTCAGTTATGGTGAATAGTGGGATAGTTTGAAGACAAAAAAGAAAATCCACTTCTGAAATTTGAATTAGGTCGACACGTCAAATTTTTTTATATATATATATATATATATATATATATATATATATATATATATATATATATATATATATATATATATATATATATATATATATATATATATATATATATATATATATATATATATATATATATTCAAGCTTTTTGCCCATCCAATCTAGGAAACCATTTAACGTTTTCTCTTCACGCATTCATGGTTTTGTGTGGTGGCACGTCCTCCATTCATTTCATCATCTGAACTATAATCAAAATTAGTGAACTGATTTCAACTCAGTAGCTTGCAAAATCGAACATTTTAAACACATCAATTTTACACCAAGTCATCAACCACTTTTGGATGCAGATTGGATGACTTTCTGACAACTCACCTCCAGACTAAAGTGAAAGTCAAGTGTGTAAGGGCGCCTATACACTGTGCGATAACAACAATCTTACAGGGTCACTGCATGTCACAGTGTGTGAGATACATCTAATAAAGCCTTCCCGATCTGTGTCAGACTCTATGATATCCATTTTGATGCATGTCACGACAGTCACCTGTTTCTTCTTTTCAGTATTAGAACTGGACTATGGTGAAGGTGCCCTTTAAAGATTTATTGTGTAACAAAATTTGGTTTACCCATAGCACACCTGCCCATAACAGGTAATTTGTCAAGGTATTCATGGCAACGTGGGTATGTGTCAATACTACAAATCACTAAATCTATTTAATCTTCTTTCAATAATTCTTTGAGGAATTTTTCCCACAAAATGACCGAGGTATTATTTTTAGGCTGTAGAGACTTTTATTTGACAACAAAGATTCAAGGAGATGCCGTAGTGCTTACCCATGGGAGGTCCATACGGTGCTCTGTGTGGCATGCCCATAGGCGGGGGTGGGGGCATGCCGGGTGGTAGCGGTGCCCGTGACTGATTTGATCCTGGGGGAGCAGGAGGTGGAGGGACCATGCCAGGAGGACCAGGAGGGGGCATGGGCATCTGAGGCATACCTGTGTAGCAGAAAAAATTAAGTATACAGGCACGCTCGAGTAACAAACTACATTGTTACGGGGGGGTGGGGGGTTTAAGATTATTTTTTGAGGCTTTTTCCCTTTATTTGAAAGTGACAGCGGATAGACAGGAAAGTTGGGAGAGAGATCGGGGATAACATGCAGCAAAGGGCCGCAGGTCGGACCCAAACCTGGGCCGCTGCAGAGGACTCAGCCTACGTGGGGCGCACGCTCTTACTGGGTGAGCAAGAGGTCGCCCCCATTGTTACGTTTTTAACAACACTGATTAACATGTACGACAGAATTTTAGGACACACAGATCTATTACAAATGTCCAAACGTTGTCAGTATATTTTTTAGGGCTGCTCCCTCTTAGTCGATTAGTCGACTAATCGGTCATTTTGGTCTTAGTCAACTCAGATTTCTTTAGTCGATTAGTCATGTTTTATGCTTTTTCATGCTGAATGACTTATTTCCAAAAAACGTACAAGCACATCTCTGGTAAACACAAGAATTAAAGTGGTGCTTTTGCATGACTCTTTGTGGAGAAACTCAGATTTACAGATCTGTCGATTAAATCAACTAATTGATTAGTCGATACAATTGAATGAGTGTTAGTCGACTAAGAATTTCTTCAATCGAGCACAGCCCTAATATTTTTGCACAACTTCCCACTTGCATCTACTGTGGAAACATTTATTTAACAATGGTTACCTGGATGCATGTTGCCAGGAGGGAAGGGTGGTGGTCCGGGTGGGGGCCCACCACCGCCACCCTGTTGGCCTGGTCCCCCTGCATTTGGAGGCATGGCCATCGAAGGGGGCATCGATGGGGGCATAGATCCAGGAGGAGGAACAGGAGGGAAACCCGGAGGTGGCATGCCTGCACAGAAACCAATTGTAATAAGTTATTGTTTTCATATTCTACTGGTACACGAAGTCAGGCTACCTGACTGATACATTATTAAATATTATAGTCATCATTAGGCAGCAAAAATGTATATCATTAGTATCTCATAAAAGGTCTCATTTGTCAGCTGTTCTGTTCACTTTTAGCTACAGATATTGCCTGTGATTGAATCAAATCAATCTCATTATTGCCTACTGATAAAAGACACATCACTCAGAGAAGCACATTTCCTTTCCCTACAGGGTTCTACTTCATCTCATTGCCAGTAATAAAACCGGTTATTTGCTCTCATGGCACTAACTACAATCAACCACTCAATCTATAACCATTCATCAAAGGCAGCTGCTGTACATGTAATACTACAGGGCAGTACAAGAGAAAAACAACACCATTGATAATCAAAAACTGTTATGTGAAGAAAGTGTAGATGTATAACTGACAAATTTGCTGCAGCGCTCTCTCTCTCTCTCTCTCTCTCTCTCTCAGTAAATTAAACAGTTGGCGCAATTGCCATTTTGCTCGTGTGTCAAACCATACAGATATCTGTGAGCATATGACCTGAAATTATAATCTATGTTATTATCAATTGGATCTTTCCTGATGATGGAACAGTGGCTAAAGGTTCTGTGTGCAACAGTGGTTAAATAATGTACAATTGAAAAGAGGGGAACCGCAGAACATCTTATAAGTTTTACCATCTACCCTGCGTAACCACAGTATTTCAGTCATACCTGGCATTGGCATCCCAGCTCCCATTGCCGTTAGAACCGGCGTCGGCGCACTCGGTGGGGGCGGAGCGTCTGCAAACAGCTGATGTGGCCTGTCTGCCTGGGAAAGGGGGTTTTGCGCAGCCAAGAGTCGCTCTGCAGCCGAGCCATGTCGTTCTCCTTTGGAATCCTTTTTGAAGGCGTAGGACACTGTGATGGGCCTGTTACAGAGGTACTGGCCGTTCATGGCCTCAATGGCTGCATCTGATGCGTCAAAGCTGGCAAAATTGATGAAAGCATAACCCTTGGAGTTGCCGGTGTCTGGGTCTCGCATGATCTTTGGTGTCTGGAGGATCACGCCAAAGGCACTGAATGTGTCATAGAGCAGTTTCTCATCTATCTCTGGGTCCAGATTACCAATGAAGATGTTAGCTCCCACATCCAGGTTTTTGTTGTGCGCAGAGGCCTTATTAACTCGAATGGGTTTGCCATAGAGCTTTATCATATTCATGATTTTGATGGCATAGTCAGCATCTTCTTCACTAAGGAACTCTACAAAACCATAACCTGAGAAGGAGAGAATAAAAGTTACTACATGATTGTTATTTATCTCCAAAAGAGATTCTCATGGATACAAAAAGATTTAGGGATGGGGGGGCGGGGGGGGTTGTAGAGAATATTAATGGATAGTCACCTTGATGTTGGCCAGTCACTCTGTCTTTGGGCATATGTGTGTTGACCACAGGACCGGCCTGCAGGAAAAGCTCCCATAGTAATGGCTCTGACACTTTCTCATCCAAGCCACCAACATACACAGTGGCATCTGAAAAAAAGAAATAAGAATAAATAAATATGGAATTTATCTTACATGTCCAAATTAGACAAAACTTCACATGGATTTGGGATTTATGTTGCTTTTCTTTTTTTGCTTAAGATGCATTCTGTTTCTATTCAACCGTATAACCATTTCTGAAACAATTTTCTAAAAATATTAAAAGTTGAATTTCAGTAGCTAAGAATGCAGTTACATAAAAGGCTGCACATTTTCTACAAAGTAACTTATTATGCCTGTTAATGTTATGTTGTAATTTCCCTGAGGGTATTAATAAAGTATAAAGTATTTTGAATGAAAGTTTGTGGCTTTCAGTTCTTTAGAAAATATAGTAAATGCCCTTTTAGGGTTACAGCTGGAGGACATGACACCAATTGTGCAAAAACATCAAAACAATAATACAGAATTAGTAATTGTAATATTTTGATATGGATGTAACTAGATGATGTGGCTATTCTAAAATGTTTTAGTAGAGCCAAATAAAGCTTCCTTACCTTTTGTTGACAGTTCTAACTGATGTGAACAATAATATTAGCTATACAATACTATCATGTTTAGCTAGCTATTTCTACAGACCACCTCTCTATCTTATCAAACGCTGTTTGAAAGCACCTAAAGCTGAAATATGAAAATGTGTGATCATTTGTTAAGCTAGTCAACATGATTAGCTTGCTAGGCTAACTTTAGCTGTTAGCCAAAAGAACGTAGCTCTGCTTCGAACATGCTCACAATCAAACTTAAATCAATCAAAAATCAACGCTGACGTTACATCTAACGTTAGGTTCTTGTGCAGCAAATAGCTAAGTAAAATGGATAACAGTAAATAGAACTTCGCTGAATGGTTAACATTGTTTTATATACCGTATATGGGCTAAATTAGCGGCAAGCTAACAACTGAACACTTCCATGTGAGCAAACTAGCTAAATATTTAAGTTAGCTGACCCAGCGGTCAGCGACGCTCATAAAAACAAGGAGAGCAGTTGAAAGTGTAGCCTACAAACAGATTCATAAATGATTTAAACAAAAGGTTGAAACAGGTTTTAAAATAATCTAGTTACCTTGGTTTCTTTCTGAAATTGGTCCCGCTGCCATGTTGAATGAACAACGGTGGGCAAGCGTCCTGTACTGAGGCCCCGCCTCTTCCTGACTGTGTGCCGGAGGCGGAAGTAAGAATACAAAAATAAAGAAAATTAAATTAAATATAGATAATATTAAGATACAATAAGATGAAATACTATTAAATTATTATGATTAAATAAGACGTAATAAAAAAAGATGAAATGAAATGCAATCGTTTTTAAGAATCTTTTACTTTTATGTGTTTAACAGTAAGCTATTTTCTAGGATTTACCACATAGGATAAAGAATGTGACAGCACATTTCAAGAGCTTGGTTGTAATATAATAATTAGGCTATGCCCCCTTTGGTTAAAGGAGTGAGTAACTTTTAAATCAAAAATTCTTTGTTATTTTTAACTGAAAATAAAAAAAATGAACATATGTTTCAACTGCAAATCCATAACAAAGGCTATGATCATACACATATAGAGTGTGAAGACAAGTTCGCAAGGACTGCAAACTAGCTTCAGCTAGATGCCCCACACTGTATTCATTACATCAGATGCATTATTTTATTTTATCTTTATTGTCCCTGTTAAAAATATTGAAAAATAAATCAAAAATGAAAAAAGAAACTATTTATTATCATAATGTCATAATATTAAAATAATGCGTATACAGCCTGTCTGTAGGATGGCACGTTTAAAAAATATCCTATTATTCATTTCAACTCTAGTCCAAACGTGTTTTGGAGCACACTATCCTTGTGTACAATACATACAATGTGTAAATGTCATTCTAAAATGTTTGTGAAAAGCTCCTTCTTCATTAGTGTAAATTACACGTATACCATTAAACCATTACAAATGATTATCTATTAAGACTTACTTGGTCCTAGTTGTGTACTAAGCAGTGAAATAAGAACAATGACCAATTAATAAACATTTGTATGAGCCATTTTATTACAATCATATAAATCTACTAAAAGTATGGAATACAAAATGTTCATAGAAAATACATACAATAAGGGCCTTCAGAAACACTTCTATAAAACAATACTGAATAGAATATGAAACATATAAAAACAAAACTTAATCAACACATCATGCATCAAAGCCAAAAGATGAAAAGCAAAAAAAATGTTTTTATAAAATCGATACCAAAAAAATATATTGTTTAAAAAAGCCTTCATTGATAATGATCACAAAGAAAGGTCAGAGTAAGAGCGCTCTTAGATTAATGGCTTGTGGTAAACACACACACACACACACACACACACACACACACACACACACACACACACACACACACACACACACACACACACACACACACACACACAAAAAGTAAGAAAAATGCAAATAAAAAATAAAACTAAAAAAACAATACACAATTCAAGATCTCCAGCCTCATTACTGTAACCAGCTCAGTTAATTATTTGTTGATTGTTTTCTCAATAATTACATTTCAGCTTTGCAAATCTCAGCAAATTGGTTCATTGGACAATATGATCACTGATGAATTTAGAAAATGTAACCGGTAGATGAGATTCTGGGAATAGGAGTAAACTAAAGTGAAAAGGAAAATGTGAGATTAACCAGGTTGGAGCTGCAGAATTGTAAGTTCAAAATGTTCACTATATCAGTTGAAAGCTTTTTAGTGTTTACTGAGAAGATCAAATTACTTTTACTAATACATTTTCCTGCTTGTGCTGCACACATATTTTGCAAGCGGAGTACCAAACAAACAATATATAATGATTATAAATGTATACCAAAAGGTAATAAGATTTAATAAATCCTTCATAATCTAATTTCATGTAACATATTTAAGGAATGGTTTGACATTTCAGGAAATATGCTTATTCACCTTCTGGTAGAGATTAACATGAAAACATTGATACCTCTTTGAGATATGAGAGTGGTATCGTCTAACTCTCCAACAGAAAGTGAAAGGCAAATTTCCCAAAATGTCGAACTACTCCTACTGTAACAATTATATATCATGTAATCTGTCATTTTACCTTAACATGGAATAACAAAAAACACATTGTAAAGCAAAGTAGAACGTCCTTTAAAGACCTCATTGAATGAAATGAAACTTTTGAGTTTTTTTACATGTCTAATTGGTTCATGCTACCAATTTCATAAAGGCACAATGATCCCAGGGAAGAGACACAGCAATACAATAATAAAATTGGATCTGACTCCATCTCTGCCTCTTTGTTTTCTATTTACCATCTCCCCAAATTTAGTGTAATCAGTTTCTGCTGTTGACAATCCAGTATTCAGCAGAGAGAATGAGCCCTCCTGCTGTTTAACTTGCATAACTTGCTGCCCACATTTCCATCCAACCAGAGCCACACATTATCAATTAAACTCTCACTTCCATTACATGGGGTCTTTGAAAGGCTACTCACTGAAATGCCTTCATCCGTATAATGTATTCAATACATTTTAGATACATAGAGAAATATAAAGATATCACGTTTACAGTATAAACAAAATCAGGTCCTTCAACATAAAAACATTTGAAAGGTGATAAGTGCGAGTTACATACATTGTTTTAGTTAGCCCATTGACATACACCAGCCCTGCTAACAAACATATTTTGCTTCCAGTATGTCACAAAATACATAACCGAAAGTGCTGGTACTGTTTTGTATTGACTACAATGTCTCACACATAATGAAATCAGCTTGTTAAAAAACAAAAAGATCCCTCAACTCATTTTTTTTTGGCCTTCACATTTTATCTCCAATCACCGCTATTCTTTGTTTCTGCTGAGATCCCGACCTACATTTTTAGTCTACCAAGCAACAACCCTTTTGAACTCCTCTAAATGAAGCACATGACAAACACAACCTGTATCACAAGAGTAATTCAATCGTCTAAATGGTAAACAGCATCGCTTTGCAGATCCTTTAGTTGATAGCACACTGAAAATATACATTCAGCTAGTGTCACGGTTACCAAGCACACAATGTACACTAAAATAACCGTCAAAAGTCTTCACATAAAAAAAAAAAAAGACCCTTACATTTGACCACCAAAATATTGACCGTCCAAAACACTATATGCAAGTAAACACACCCAAAACACGAAAGAAACAAACTTTGATGATCCATACCTTGATCAATTGTGCTTGGTTTGATGTGTCATATTAACGTCTGTCCATTACATTCACTGATGAAAGGCAGGCTGTGTTTCTGTAGGTCTACTTCAGTATGAAATAATGAAAGAACGTGTAAACCCCAGTCAGTTGGAATGCCAAGCAAGTTTACAGGTAATTTTTTACAAAAAAAAGCACTGTTATCCTGTAATCACGAGGCACAAAGAGGTAACGGCTATAGCGGCAAGTGTTGGTTTTATGCACGGATGTGCATACTGTAAGTCAAGGCCTGATTACCTGATCCTCATTAAAAAAAACACACAACATGATACAAAACCTAAAAGTTCAGATGAAGCAACTTTATATCTATGACGCGAGCAATACTGTTACCAGGAATCCTACGGAGTGTGAAGAAATGTTTCCACAATGGACGGCAGGTTTAGTGTGAGGGCAGTGTGGCAGTGTTGGCTGCATTGAGCTGGCCCACAGCTAACATCAGGATGTCTTTCTTCTCTTTGTAAAAACGCAGTTCTCTGCCCGCCAGCCTGGCATCCTCCAGTTCTCTCTCCGTCGACGCCACCTCCTGCGCAATAGTGCTCGCTACACTCTGTTCTCGGTTCACCCAGTCGGCGGCCATCTGAGTGCGCATGTCATCATCCAGAGCCCGGTGGGAATAGTGAGCCAGAACTTCCTGCAAATAAAATAAGAGACAGAAAACTAAGTGGTATTGCCAACTGAAGATCTAGTGAGATTTCAGTTAATCTTTGGCCGTGGCTAAAGAATATAAAGCGTCATAAGATATTGGTGGTGATACAGATTTTTTTATTAGGAAGATTGTGTATCTGCCAGACACGACCAAGCCACATTAAATATGGTTTCTTCGGCATTCTAAAATTCAGTGTTTCGGCTATCAGTTATCAGTTTCGTTGCATATAAGTGTTTGGCACCACAGCGATCCTTGGCCTCATGCTTTTGATCCCACTGAATTCCACACAGTGTATACTGATTTCAAATGTGGTGAGAAGAGAGCACAGGTATTGGATCAATATTGGCAGATAGCCTGAATTAAGATAAAAAAAAGTAGATTTGGCTGTACACCAAGAGGATAAGCTATAACTCAAGTAGAGATTATTTTTAAATCAATGTTTTTGGTAGGCAGTTTGTAGTCCTTGGCAGCGGCCCCGGTTCAAATCCGACCTAAGGCCCTTTGCTGCATGTCCCCCCCCTCTCCTGTCACTTCTAAGCCATAAAAAGCGCCAAAAAATAATCTTAAAAAAAAATAAAAAATGTTCTAATAATGCTCTTCTTCTACAGTGATGATATTTTCCAGCTCACCGCTGCTGTCCAGCAATGCTCCCAAAAATGTTTATTCTGTCTACACCAGTCATGCCATGTAGGGAAAGATTTGACTCAGAGTTTGTTTGTTTAGGAAACTTGATGAAAAGTGCTGAAAACTACTACTGCACTTGCATAATTAAACCCAACCGTGAGATGAATGACAGTACCTGTCGGGAACACTGTCGTTCTCTCATGGCTTTGAGACTCCCATTCCAGTGCAGCAGCTGGAACACAGTCATCAGCTCCTGAAACACAAACACAACCAAACCAGCAGGAATTATGAAGCTCGCTTCAGGACACTCGATATGTAGCTACTCAGTACTGCAAACCAAGCGCGCTTCCTTCAGATTCCCATAATTTCTCTTGTAAAACACATATCTGGTCTCTATTTGTTATATTGTGCATATGCACATTCAAGCTCTGTGCATGCAAAACATTTTAACACAGCATCTGGGCTCAAACTTTGCCAACGCTATTTTCACACTATCCTGGTGCGTTTGGGTAGCATAAAATGCTACTTAACACGACCCAGACATTCCTGAATTTTACACACCTGAAACTCCAGCATGGATTTTCCTTTGTTGGACTCAAGCATGAAGCGAAATGCCCCAATTCCTGTGTTGGGATTGTCAGCCTCTTCTCTGTTTCCCTGGAAACAACAACAACTAGTAAATGTCAGTGTTCTGTGTTGGCCCAGACAACAGTTTGATAAATACTTGAAATAATGAGGATATGTAAAAATGATCTAAATTCATGTTGTATGCAGTACACAGTACACAACATTTTTGGTAGGGGGGGGGAAGTGGCCTGAAATAATGATATCTGAATGTTTCCTTGAAAAGGTTTCTCCAGAGATTTTGTGTCGTGGTTTACAATGAATTTTACATACTAGCAACCCTGGCAAAAGTGTAAGATTTTAGGAGGCAATTCATGCCAAAGTAATCTTCCTTAATTTTCTTTTCAAACTGACAATTATTGGTACGCATTGCGCATCCTTTTTTAAAACATCTTACTGTACTGCAAATAGACATGTGCATGTTGCAAACTGCATGACTTACATTCTTTCATTTTTATTCATATATCTCCACAACATACTGCAGATATACTGTGACCTTGCTTCCTCCTGACTGACAGTTAAGACACACAACTTAGACACACAACCTTCTTTAATCTATTATACGCAACTTACATTGAAGGATGCCAGGGCCTCACTGACGCTTTTCTCGATGAAGTCGTCTGTGATGCGTCGGGAGGGATGTTCATTGAAAACAGAGTTCATTAAGGCAATCTTGGCAGCACTGCGTCTTGCTTCTGCCTTGGTGGGACAGAACTGTCAGAAAACAGAGCACAGAAAAGAACAGCGAAGAAAACATGCATTAGTGGTCAGATACAATCAGAAATACATATATGCAGTCAAAAAGATAAAGACAGCCAGCGTTTATGTGTAGTACAGTGAGCGTCGTTGTGGTTACAAGCATGTTGGAATTTTGTAAGCTTGTAAAACGGCACTTAAGTGACAATTTTGAAAGCTTTTTGCAACATGCACCAATTATCACTATTTTAAAACCCAAGAAAACTCCATCTCTGTGATGATCTTATCACAATCATGCCAAGAAAATGCAGACAAGGTACCTGGAAACTTCCGAAGCAGCTGCCTCCGGGAAGACTGACATAGCAAACATATGGAGGGCTGCTGGATGGGACCATTTCATAAACAACTAGAGCTCCGTTACGCAGGTCGGCCCCTCTGGTCAGCTTCATCTGCCAAAACTCCTGTAAAGCTTCCACCACGTTTACTGGAGGGCACAGAGATAAAAGAAGCCTCGTCACAGTGTGGTATATCAACACTTTCTGAAGTGCCATTAGTCCCTGACTGTGCTCTTCAACATCCTCTCTAAGAACAGAGATGGAAAGGGTGGGAGGAAGGTCATCTCAAGGATGCCAGAGGTTTTTCCTGTAAATATTTAGGTGGCTGCTCAGAGGAAATTCTGCATCACCTCAGAGGAGCTGCTTAAAGAAACACCCCCCCTCAACTCTACATTTTATGCGCTCACGTAAGAAAGTTAGACTCCTGTCCTCTAAAAGGAAACAACAACAAAGAAAAGCAGTAAAAATCAGCGGCTGAGTCAGAAAGGATTATTTGCGTTCTGATCTGCAGGGAGATGTGAGTACAGCCAACATTATTCAAGACTGTTTGACTCCTGTTAGCTCCCACCACTTTGCTGCTGAGCTCTCACTGTTTGAAACTAACACAAGCAGCCTGTTTATCGCTCACGTACAGTCTGGAGCCCGATCAGTGCATTTTAGGGCTGCAGCTTTGCGACTATTGTGGCTTCTTTAAACAAGCCAAGATATATTCTGACATCAGATATATAAATCACTAAACTGCAATCCAAATATGTTGTTATTGCTCTTACTGTGTGTAAAAGTAAAGTGCTCACCATAAACTGTTCTCACTGTTGTGAAAGCCAATCAAAAGTAAATTAATTATGTGCAATTGAAAACAGCAGTTTATTTTTTTTATTGTTCTATTAACAGTGAAATTTGCTCTCTGTGATATTACTTTCACAGCAAATATGACTCCATTGTGTACTCTGTTTAAAACATTGTCAAACATATTCTTCATCATACATATGCTTCCAATGGTTAATTTAAGATGGTACTAGATGTATGATAAGCCATGGGATGTACAGAATATGCATTACATTTTACTGACATTTTTATTTTATTATTATGATTATTATAATTGTATTAGTATTTTTCCCTTGATTAGGGGACACCCACAGTAGGCTCAACAAACCAAATCCAGACCCTGACAAAGTTATTTTTAAGTAGGCCTATCTAAAGGGTTCAGAACAGTGATAAAATAGAATGACAGGAAATATTGGGAGATAGTGGATATACATGTGACAATGGTGCTGCCCCAGACTCCAACTGTGCAAATTAAAGCCTTATACCTAATGGCATAATTATAACTATACCACAGGAAAATGTAGAAAACTCAAATTACAATATAATGTTGAGTAAGTAATTACTGCCAAATGCCCAAACATTTTTTTTCCCAAGAGTAAATCACAAAATTGGAGCTACATTAAGACAAAAACATAAAACCCTGATAAAATAGTCTTTATTGTGCTTCCAAAGTAGACGGTGTTAAGTAGCCTAGAGGAGGGAAGAGGCGGTTAGTCAGGAGCACAGAGGGACAATCTTTTAGAAATAAATCCTATTAGCAGCAGACAGGAACACTTGTATTAGATCCAACAGCCAACATTAGCAGCTTTTGGTCTAAGAGTTTTATGCATAGCCCTTGCCAGTGTGCTGTAGTGATAAACTAAAAGATTTTTATAAAAAAATAAAAAGTGGGTAAACTATGACCACCAGAGTTATTCAATATGAGCAAAAAGTATTTATATTTTAGAACATCACAGTTCAGTTTTTTTCGATAAAAAAATTAAAATAGGCTATTGTGCAAAGTACTTCCATCTGGTACTTACTAAGAGGTGCAGTCTGGATAATACTGAAGATATTTTTAAATATAAAAAGATGGATGAACTCTATTTTGCTCCATAAAAAGTCGATAACCTCATTTTACCCACTACATCTTTGCCTCTGACAACGTGAAAAGCCCCTGCTTTTCTTTTGTTGTTAGTATTATTTAGTTTTCATTACAGGACCAGTATTTTACCGTGTCCAGTGAAAAACAATATGAATTTAATGTGGCTATATTATAGGTATAATAGTTTATTGTTCGTAAATGTAATCCCTCAGAGCTGTGGTACTTAATCCTGTATTTAAGTGAGTGAAACCAGTGTTACTGTATAAACATCAAAGGAAAACTTTAATTCCATATAGAAACATTATGGTGATGTTGCAATAGGTGATAATCACCCTAATACACAGTGAAACAATATATAAAGTCGGTTTATTTGAGACTGTGTAACCAAACATGAATATTACAGGAATGCAGCATGTTTTTTTTTTCTAATCCTACTTCCAAACAAATGGCGCAGCTAAAAGTGGCGTTCTGCTCTTCAAAACTCCCCAAGTTTAAACTGAACTATAATACACAAATGAACACCATTATCTCCACATTGAACAGAACATTATCACCACTGGACATTACCTCTGCCGTAACCTTGCGTGTGTTTGGCGAAGCTGCGGACCACAGCCTCCACCGCCTCCTTCAGCACCGCCGGGTTCCCCGGGTTACAGTGCCCGGTAGCCCCCGGCCCCAGCCCCAGCCCCGCTCCGATACCGCCGTACAGGCTGTGGAGCTGCAGCGGAGGCGGCGGCGGAGGAGGCCCGGACGAAGCGGCTAGAGAGGCCGGGGAGGGCAACAGCGGCGCGATGGGGACGGTAACCCCGGGCCGGAGAGAGGAGCGGAGGGTCCCGGTCGGTCCTAAACCGAATCCAATGCCTGGCTGCAGCCTCTGAGGGCGGATACTGTCCGGCATAACGTTAGATTCCATTGTCCCAACGTAACGTCTGCGAAATCCCGGTCTGGATTAAAGCCGTACCGATCAACCCAGCGGTTTCAGGTTTAAAAATGGTCTCTGAGGACTGGGTGAACAAAGTGCTAGCAGGGTTTTGTCAATCACAGCCGAAAGAAGTAGTCAGCCGATGTTGATTCGATATATCACCGCTGCCGTGCATCCTCACTCTCTGGATTAGACTGCGGGATTGTCAGTCAAGTGATGCATTCAAGGACCCCTCGTACTCTTCATCTTCTAACGATCCATCACACTTTTTGCATGTTTAGCCATTGATGTCTGTGGTTTTATTGCATTAACTACCTTTTACTAAATCCTACATAATGGATGTAGGATGTTTATTAGTCAACTGTGTGCTTTCTTGTAGGCATGTAAAGTGTGTTTGTATTTTACGCATCTTTTCGCTTGTTCTGTAGCCTGTTTATGTGAATGGTGTGCTTAGTTATTTTAGTTCAGGCCAGCGTTAGTTCAGTTTGTAAAGTGTATAATGTTTTTTTTTTATTGACATTAAGTAAGAAAAGTGTAGGCCTAGCCTACTCTACGGTAACTGTTGAGGCCATAACTGGTGATGCTATGTCTATAATCTATAGATAAGCAAATTGCACTACATAGCAGCACACAGCTTGCAGTTAATCACCAGAGATTTCTGGTAGTTGTTTGTTTGTACTATTAATATGTCAATCTCATTGGCAAAAACAGGCCTTTTAATATTTGACTCAATTATAAACTGTACCAAAGATATTCCAATTATGTTGCAGTGATTGCTAATATAAACGGACAATTCACTTAATTCCCCTTTAAAATGGTCAAATGGCAAAGATGGGGAAACAGCTAGTGTAATGCTTTGATACAATTCCTTAAAATAACGAACTCCTTAATGTCACATTTTGGTGACGGGCATCAGAAAATTCCACTTTTTCGCTATGCTATGTAGTGTGTTCAGTTATGTGCATGCTGTTGTCATAACTACGACATTTTCTATAGCACCTTGAATGCAGCAGTGGAAAGTCAAAGAAATATCAAGCCAAGAAATCTGAGCCTCCCCTGTTCTCTGGCACCAACAGAGTACAACTACAGTGGGTTACAGCTCCAGCTCTGCAGCCTGAAGCATGTGATTAAAACTTGGAAACGGAGTAGCTCAGTTTACTCGATAAAAGGGCAAAAACAATGATGATCCTCCTTTGAAACAGATAAGGAAAGTTTGAAGTAACTGGGATTTATTTGAGTTAGTGGACCACCAAAGACTTGAAGAGGAAATGGGACCTCCTCTTGAGCTTCCTAGATGTTTTTTTACGACTTTCTGGAGCTTGTGTAATTTTTCATTCTTTCTGTGGTCTGGTTTGAGGCCAGATGAGTGTGGAGGAGGAACTGTGTAGCATTTGAATAAACAGTACCCTTTTTTTCAAAGCTGAATCTGCAACAAACTCAAAAACAATTCATGTAGAACGAGGGACTGCAAATCTCACATAAATGAAACATTTGAGATGTGGCCTGTTCTTTACCTTAGAGTAAACACAACAGAAAGGAAAATCACTAGTTGTGACAATTGTAGTGAATGTTTGGCTCACTGGAGGGCGTGCTCTCATTTCATTACATCAGTATAACCTCAGCTATGCAGCTGTAACATTTAGCCACTGATGTTGTTCTCAAGTCGTTTTCTATTGCGTAGTGTGTGTGTGTGTGTGTGTGTGTGTGTGTGTGTTATGTGTTACTGTGTGTGTGTGTGCGTGTGCGTGCGTGCGTGTGCGCGCGCGTGTGTGTGTGTGTGTTGCTTGGCAGGGCCATTTACTTTTTCCCCCCCATTTCTTTTCATCTTTTCTTTCTCTCACTGTTGATCAAATTACTATCATTATAACTAACAGTCAGCCTAAACATGTTGTTTTTTTTTCATCACAGTAAGCTGACCTGTCAAATGTCTGACTTTGACAGAATCCAGTGGTGGAAAGTACATTTGCTTCAATACAATTTTGAGTTTTTTTTTTACTTGGGATTTTCCATTTTATGCTACTTTAAACTCATACTCCACTAAATTTCAGAGTCAAATATTGTACTTTTTACTCTGCTATACTACATTTACCTGGCAGCTGTAGCTACTAAGAGTTTACATAAAAACGATTGCAGACGTTATAGTAGGCCTATGAGTTGTTAGCAGTTGCAGCCAAAAGACATTTCCCCTCTAAACCTCTCAGAGGGTTTCAGTTAAATAAAAATTTGAAGCCAAGTAAAATACTTAATAATTCACAAAAAGCACAGATTGGAGCAAATTCCAAAAAGTGAAATCTTCTTTCCGGCCTCATTAATCATCTCACGATTGATCAGATTTATCTTGTGAACCTTTGAGGAGGCCCTGACCCCTAGGTTGGGGTCCACTGGACTAAACTTAACTGTACTATATAGTTCGAACTAGCTCCACATCAAGCAGCTTCAACAGAAAAGTGCTGTTTACACATTCATGCTTTAGAAACAATCTAATAATGTAATATATAGTGTCAGTCACAGGGGCCATTTTTCTGCAGAAACAGTAGCCTACTTTAAGTACATTTTGCTGATAATACTAAAACTACTGTACTTTTACTTCACAGGGTGTTTTAATACAGGACTTTAACTTGTAATGACATTTTTTACATCACGGCTACCAATATGACTATATGTTCCACTATGTGTGTATAAAAGTAATATCTTGGGTTGGTGTCTGACAGCTGTAGTTGCTTTACAGATTAAAAACATTAGAGTTTATAAAATATGATAAAAGATGATTCAATTAGCTCCAGACAAAACATTAAAATGCTACATGTTACTGCAACAATAATAATAATAATAATAATCCAATACTATAATTAAGCACTCTTTCCAGGTTTTTGTACTGCTCTTTGTACAATAAAGGTCCTCAGTTAATGTTCAGCAAAACGACACACTTTTCTCAGCTTTATGTCTTCTCGTTTTTTGCTTTACCAAATTGTTCTTACCACCTCCTCCTGCTGCAACATTTATGTGTAGCTGCTCAGGTCCGTCCGTGTCTTCCTTGCATGCCAGATTTTTTTTTTTTAGAGGATGGGTTTGAGAGACGTAAACAACCTTAGCTGTTTCCACCAGGGGAGTCCAGGCCAGTGGTGAACAGCCTCTGGACAGAGAGAATACATTACCACATCTGGTTTTGATCTAAGCTTTATAGTAAAAATCTGCCTTTTAAAACTCCAGTGCAGGGCTTTCCCACTAGATAAAAAGAGACTCATAGGATTGCCGTTCAAGTTTTATTAAACAGCTCGTGTTGTTTATGTTCACTTCTCCGGTATTTTCCCCGTATTCCTATTTCTTGCCTGTCTTGAACTGTTAATTACTGACTGGGGTGGAGTGGGGCTGAGAATTAATTACTTTATTACTTTACAACAGCCATAAAGATAGACTAGTAGCAATAACACCCTGTTGGATGTAAACCAAAGGTAGAAGGTTTACATCCACATGAATGAGTGTCATACATAAGGACAGCTGAGAGCAGCGTCCATACTGTTTAAATAAAAAACAGTATTTTAGAGAATAGTTGTCAATCCTATACTTTCTGTCTGTCCATTAAATTAAACTAATACGTCTTAAATGTCAAAAGAAAAGGTTTTGTATTTACTAAAACAGGAGACTGGTCTATACCTCTTAATTCAATACCTATTTAGGCAGACATACATCCTCATATTTAAAGATCAAGGTATATATATTAAGTAAGTAAGTAGAAAACAAAAGTCCACAGCCATGTTAGCAGCTCTGTGAGGCTGTACTAAAACAGCTGATTTGAGCAAAATGCTAACGTTCAACACAAAACACAAAGTACAGCTGAGGCTGATTGGAATGTCATTATTTTTGCAGGTACTGGACTCATTGTAATGTTGACCTGATAAGTTATGGGATGACCAAAGTGATTACAGTTCATCCTAAGGGGCATGAATGTCTGTACCAGATGTCATGGCAATCCATCCCATAGTTGTTCAGACACTTCACTAAAAAATACAAATGTCAACATGCTGGAGGCGCTAGATGAAAAGTCAGGAGATCATTAGGATTCATCCTCTGGACACCATGAAAGTCTGTACCACATGTTGTGCCAGTCCATTTAACACTTAGTTTAACAGGCTACGATATTTCAGTCTGCACCACAACTGGCGGACCGACAGATGGACAGACTTTGTTATCCCTAGAGCCGCTGTTAGCATGGCTACCAAGAAAGAATGTTTTTCTGTGAATATGATTTTTTTTTCTGTGTTGTTAAAATGCTGTCAATGCCTTTACAACGATCTCTGAGGAGTGATCATAGATTCCCTTAACATGAAACTTACATTTTTATATATTTATGTTTATTTTCATTGGGACAAGCACATATCATGGACTACTGCCACATACTACAGCATTTGTATCCTAGTTTGCGACATCTAGACAGACTTTAATACAAATACTCATAACTCAACATTAAAACAACACAGATCACCTCAATCAGTTAATAAGAGCTCACTAGTGCTATACAAAAATACCATAAAAACTTAAAAAGTAAATGACTGAAAACGAGCACATAACATCTACATAAATTTTGATTCTATAATAGTAATAATAATAATAATTTATAAGTCACTTTTCTAAACAAAAGTTACAAAGTGCATCCTTTAACATTAAATATGAATTACAAAATATTTTACAACCGCAATAGTTTACTGAAATGCAGAGTAAAAACAAGAATAAATAAAAAAATAAAATCTGATGTCCTATCAGTTGAAGATGATGTGGCAATATCAAAAGTTCTGTCACAATGGTGATGCTGTTACCGGTGATTAAGTGTTTTATTTAATCAATATGATAAGCTGCACACTGATGTTAGACAGTCAGCAGAGGGACTGTTGGACTTTGGTTTAGTTTGCCCAGGTGGCAGAATGAGCAACAAGGGTCAGTGGTGCTGTGACTCCCTTAACGGCACAAACATCCAATAATGTTTTGTGTCTTTATCTTGTCCAATCATATTCATATTGCGACAGGGCTGCATCACCATGCGGGACTATAAGAAGTGTGAGAGTCCTACAGGAAGGCACCATCCGCTCCAAATTCTCCTGCCCTACAGGTGAGTCTAAGTCTGTTAATCCTATTTTCTTATGGTCTTAAACTGCATTTGATACACTGAAACTATTAGTAGTATTTTGAATGTGAAACTGTCAACTGTTACTTAAGACTGAAATGTAACTCATTAAAAGTAAACTGTTTCTTAGTATGACTATGATTTAATGAGGAAACTGATGGCAAAGGGAGGATTGAATTATAATACATTTGAAAGGAAAACAACCAGCTATGTGTAGGATTTGCTCCGAAAGTGTGAATCCCTTTCAATCTATTGTTTTAATCTTAGAATGTATCTATCCACGCTAATTTAATTTTCTTAGTTTAGTTTCATCATCTGCAACAGAGGTTCTTAAGGGACAACACACAAAGCTCAAAAGCAGCAACACATGTTGGTATATTTGTAGGCTACACTAAAAAATATATCTAGATCAAAATATATAAAGATCATGTTTAACTACAGAACAGGGGTAATCATTATGTACCTGTTGTCGTGTCTATTTTTTGCAGCCCAACAGTGTGCTGTACACTTTACATTACTGCCAAATTCCAAAGCATGTTGCAACCTGCTATCTAGAATTTCAACTAATATGCCATTCAACTTAGCTGTGACACTATTATGGATTACATGTGATCCATACTGCTGTCATGATTGACCTTTGACAAGTCCATTTATTTTATTTCTTTAATTACATTCAATCTTAATTAAAGGTTGACAAGATTAAATAAATGAACCAATTAAACATTCAGCACTGAGGTGTTTAGTTTAAAGCAGTAGTATCCAGCATAGTCTAAATTAACACTAAACTAATGGAAGTGATAAGTTCCTTTTCATATTTTATTAGTAAATTATTAAAAAAAAATCTTTTTAATTTTAAAGAGGAACAACTTTTTTAGTGGTGGTATAACACATTCCATTCCAGGCACCTAAGTGGATGGTCAAAAATAAAAGCCTTTAATCGATATGGGTTAGAACATTATGAACATATTCTTTGCTACAGCAGATGAGTATATTTGGGGTGTAGCGGTTTAAAAATCATGTTAGTTTTTCTGCTCTTAAATCAAAGCAATGAAATGGGATAACATTTCACTGGAATTGTACCCCGTACGATTTCATGTGACAAATAAAATTTATTGAAAACACAGAGGTTTGTTATGTAACCTTGGGAACAGATACTGTATCTGTGATAAATTACTCCAAACTCAAGGGTCACATACTAGCTTTGTCCTGGATCTGTGGACACAATGTCTCTGATAAGCCAGATACAGTTTATAAGTTAATACGTGGGCGTTTGGAAAAAACATGCAGTGACTACAAAATATTCATTTTATTACCTCATGACAAAAAAGCCGAGCTGGCATTCCTAGAAAATGTGAGAACGTTTAATTAGTGAGACATCTGACTGCACAACAGGAGGCCTTCCTACATTCAACTTCAGAAAAAAAAAAGAACTTCATGAAACATCTTAATGGCTAGATGTCTTTTTGGTTTTAAAAAGGAAAATTGTAAGGGAAGTTTAAATTGCAAAAGAGCAAAAATGAGACAGAGGAACATGCAGCATTAGGACATCAGGTTACATCATCATTAACCATACAGAATAATGAAATAATGTTTGTTTTTGAAGGTCTACTCCACTCAGCAGCCATGAAATTCTCCCTTATTGCAGCCGTTGTTCTGCTTGCTCTGGCACAAGGTGTGACCTTCACATTTACTTTAACTTAAACTATTTTGTTTATTACAGTTTTAATTAATTACTGACTTTTTTGTTTTTGTAAACCCACAGGAAGCTTTGCACAAGATGTTTCCGATCTTGAAAGTCTCGGTCGGTACTTTGAGGAGATGAAGAACAAGATGGTTCAGGACCTGACTGAGATTATACGCAACCAGGACCTGGCAAACCAGGCTCAGTGAGTAGAGCGAAGCCTCCACACGCAAAGTCACACTTTAGTCATGACTCACGTTCACGATGATGCAAACCTACTTGCTGCTGACCGCAGTGGACCTTGTCCGTTGTTAAAGGCCAATCAACAAGTTGCAACTTCTACAATCTCTCAATATTTATGGAAGGGTATGCACAGATCCACACAGAAAAACCTAAATATTTCAGCATTAGCACTGGATGGTTTGTTGTGAAAGATTAAATTAGAGGTCAGTCTTTAAGTGAGGTCAATTTGAGTAAATGCAGTGGTGGAACGTAACTTAGTTCATTTACTAAAGTATTGTACTTCGAGGTACTACTTGTACTTTAGCATTTCCATTTTAGGCTGCTTTTTACTTGTACTTTCAGAAGGAAAGAACTTACCGAAGATTTAACATAATGTATGTTTAGTGTATGAAATAGGATTCATTATATACTGAACTACCAAGCTGTATATGGAGTAGTTACTGCATCAGTAATAATAAATAATAATATATACAATAAAAATTGGACCTGATTTTTAGTAGCCCAGGACACATGATGCTAACAGAGACAGTACTGTAATGTGCAAGTAAAAGAGGTGCATTTCAGATTTTTACGTATGGTGGTTTATCATGTTCTACCCCACAGGACCTTCATTGAGGAGAAGCAAACCCAGCTGGAGCCCCTGGTCGCTCAGATCCAGGAGCAGCTGAAGACTGTTGCCGCCAGCGTCGAGGAGCAGATCAAGCCCCTGGCCGCCAACGTGCAGGCTCAGCTCCAGGTCGATAACTTCAAGCAGCAAATGGAGTCCATCTTCCAGAAGCTGACAGAGCAGACCAAGGCCATCGGCAACTAAGAGAGATGCAAATGTGCCACCACACCACCATCTTGTATCTGATGGCTGGCCTGAAAGTGGAGGAAGAAGTACAACAGCCTAAGATGTGTTTCAGTGATTGTTGACATTATCGTCTCTGTCTCAAAGCACAATTAAACTTGAAACACAACTTCACTGTGTCAATTTTATGTGTGTGTGTGTGTGTGTGTGTGTGTGTGTGTGTGTTGTGAACACTGCTCTGAATTATTTGGATTAGGCCAACACATTCGGAAACTCTTATCAAGATGGTTAAAGTGGTTATTAGGAACAGGCCGATTGTCAGTATCTGTAATTTCACTAACAGCCAACAACAGACTCATACGGATTATTTTATAATTTTTATTTAAGCAAGCAAAGGTCAAGGGAAATTTGACAATAATAGGCCTCTACAGCCCAAACATTCAAACATTTAAAAGGGATAAAATGGCGGAAAGGAATGCTTTCAATCTTACTTTGCCACAGAATTCTCTAAAACCCCTCATGAACTGATCATTTTTTATTTTAACTTTTTCTCTTTTTTGTGTATTTTTTCTTTTTAACTCAGCACACCAGGCCTGGTGTTTCTGTTCATTATAGACCTGGCTGGAGACTTGTTTCCATTGGTATTTTTTTTTTTTATATATCATTTGACTTCTTTTTACTTTGTTTTGTGTATTTTAAATTTTTTCACTGTTCATTTTTTTGTCCATCGGTGAAGCTGGTCTCGAGGTTCCCCACTCCTGTGAAAACAAAAAAAGACAATAATTCAATCAGTTACACTAATCACTACTTTATACGTCTAAGTTGGGGACAGTTTACAACTCACTGTTAACACACAAAGCTGCTCTGATGTCCTTTGAAAAAAATGTCCACGGGGAAAAAAAAAAAATATATAAACACACAACAACATCAGTCCTGATCACACTACTGAATATTCATTTATTTTTAGAATTTTAACACTTTACATAACTTTTCTTTATAGTAAATGCTAGGGGGGAATTTTTTTTTTTTATCGTGGCAATGTCATCATGAGAAGGCATAATCTCCTGTTAACACTGTCCTCTTCTTGTTAAAGTATCTCTGGAAAACTAGTCATACCTTAGGTTCAGACACTCTGAACACCAGCTGAATTTGGCACGGTCTTCTGGGCCGCCTCTTTTGCCTGGTGGGCCTGAAGAACAGCCACTGCCTCATCCACCTGCGAAAAATAAGTTGTTGAATGTTAGCAACACCGCAACATCATGGTGGGATTTCAAAAGAGCTCTGCTTTCACAAGATCCACCTTTCCTGTATCTTAAAAATGGCTGCTAACTAGTGAAGATGCATACTTGCACTTAAACTCACATCCTTTGGTGGAAATGTTTCCTGGGACATTTATATTAAGAACAGAAAGTGCTCTCTGCACTTTGCGGTCCTTTTTTATATTTAGTCCTGGTGAACTCTTCAGAGAAACAACCAAAGGAACATTGTCAATATTAATGACCTTAAGTACTTACCTTTGAGCGGAGAGACTCTGGGGACTCCAGCATGTGGAGCAGCTCTGAGTTGTCAATTTCCAGCAGCATGCCAGTGATCTTCCCTGCCAGGCTTGGGTGCATGTTCTGGATCAGTGGAAACAGACGCTCACCTAGAGGAGTGACAGATACAGAGGATTTAATACAGAATGTAATCATCACTCCCAAAAGGGCCAGTTGCTGAGACAACACCATGTAAATACATGTGTTATAAACAATATACAGCACAGAAGGTATAGTGTTGGTATGGTTTTCTTAGCTGGGGATAGAGGTAGCACAGACTGCATGAAGGAGGAACAAAAAAAAAAAAAAAAAAAGAAAAAAAAGGAAAGTTGAAATGGTATGGGACATATAGTGTCCAGTGAGAGGCAGGGGATGAAGGTTATGTCAAGCTAACATGATATGTGGTCACGAAGAGCTGTTGCGGACACTTACCCAGCATCTGCTTCTGTTCCTGTGGTGGAGCAGCGGCCAGCATGGAGGCCGTCAGAGGCTCCTGTCCCTGAACATGAACAGCAGGCTGAGGGGAGGGATGCAGGGAATTAAAAGTCCATTTTGAATGCACATCCAACGTTTTCCTCATGTGGAGGGCAGAATTGGTCAGCAAGTCTGGCCTAAAAAACTAATGTGCATTCCTACCTGCTGCATGGTGACTTGTGGCTGAGCAGGCATGTGCTGCTGGGGATTGCGGACTCCTGCGGCATATTTGTACTGAGGGACTCCACGCACAGGAGCGGCTGCTGCAGCAGCTGCGGTGGCTGGCCGGGGGCCCATGGTCTGAGCTGCTGCAAAAGAAGCCAACAGGGGGACAGAAACAAACGCAAAGACACAAGTAGCAGGCTTAGCCACACCGTTGAACTGTATTTGATGTGCAGTTAGACAGACTATTGATTAAGTATAGGTGACTGACCGACACGCTGGGCAGACATCATGCGGGGCACCTGGGAGGCCGGACGCATGGCACCGAAGGTCTGAGGGCGTGGTGCTGAGGGACGCATAGCACCCGGCATGTTTTGGAAATCTATGAACAAACAAAAACCATAGTAGCTTCATGTAGAAGTAGCCTACAAACAAATGGGAAACATTCTATTAAAATACAGAATGAGGACAATTCAGAAGGGACAAGATACTCACGTTGTGGCCGGACACCTTGGTTGGCCCAGCGTGGGCTCGGGCGGAGCTGGGCCATCTGCCCAGCAGCTGGGTAGTAAGCAGCGCGGTTCTGGGCCTGAGGTATGGCTGCCATGAAGTAGCCAGAGGGCGGGGCTGGTTGGTAGGGATTGATGACTGGGTTTGGTACTGCACGCACACTGGCCATGCGCTGCATGTACTGGTTGGTCAGGTGGGCTTGACGCTCCTCTTTCCGCTGGGCCAAGGCCACATACAACGGCTTAGTGGCTACAATGCGCCCATTCATTTCGGTCACCGCTTTGGTGGCCTCCTCTGGGGACGAGAAGCAGACAAAGCCGAAACCTTTGCTGCGCCCGCCCTCCAACATGACCTGAGAGTGAGAGTCAAATGGAACTGATGAAGGAATCTGGACACCGGTGAATTAAAGCGGTTTCTCAGCCACCTTTAATTACAGAAGATTTACAGCTGAGCTCCTACCTTGGCACTGGTTATGGTGCCGAACGGTGTGAACTCCTTTCGCAGACGTTCATCGTCAATTCCATCATCAAGGTTCTTGACGTACAAGTTGACACCCTAAAAATAAGACAAACGTAATGTTAACTTTTGTGTTTTCTTTTGGAAAAAAATTTTAGGCAGAAATAATCCAATGTAAATGGACTGAAAAATGTCACTTTACGGTTTATCTAAAGTATTTGTCTGTAATACATATTTATCCCCAGAATCCATGGTGAAGAAATGTGGGGCCCATGAACTACAGAGTCACTGTTGCAGCCATTTTGGCCAGTGCAACCTACCAAGGAGGGAGCACTGAATTTGACAAAGCTGCAGCCTTTCAATATTGACCAGATGATATAACTGAAGGGATTGATTGGAATAGAGTTATTATATAACTATGGAGGCATTATTTTGGCGCAGGAAGGCCTTGTGAATTTGAAAGAGGAAATGGACCTGGTAGCGAGTCATGCGATCTTGTTTCATTTGCTCAAATTTGCGTTTGAGCTCCGTCTGTCGCTCCACCTTCTTCTGGGCACGGCCAACGTAGATGAGCTTGCCATTAAACTCCTTTCCATTCATCTCATCCACTGCCTGTAGCAAACAAGAAACCAAGTCAACCTTTAATACCTAGTGCAATAAACCTAATGTATAAACTGCACTAATCTGCACCTTCCACCATAGAAAGAATATTGTACACTATGTATGTTTGCATTGATGTAACATTTTTATCTGTAATGTGATGGGTTTTTTTTATCCGTTTTGGTGAGACCAAAGAAGATTTTCCGGCCTCGACTGGACAATAAAGTTGTACTCTATTCCTTTCGGTTTTAACGGTGTTTCTAGGTGGTACAACTCTTACCTTCTGGGCGTCCTCATGCCTCTCAAAGCTGACAAACCCGAAGCCTCGAGACTTTCCACTGTCATCTATCATGACTCTGATACTCATGGAGTTTCCTAGAAAACAGAGAGATGAACTTTAGGGACTATATTTTACACACCCCATGTTTTACAGCAGAGAAAAACACTATGTATGAACAGGAGCAGGCTAATTTCAAAGAGCTACCTGAAATATGGAAACCCTGACTGACCGTATTTACTGAAGACTTCCCTCAGCTTCTCATCATCCATGTCTTCACCAAAGTTTTTAACGTAGACATTGGTAAACTCCTTGGCTCGGGCGCCCAGCTCAGCCTCGCGCTCTTTGCGAGATTTGAAGCGACCTACGAATCTGTGTTGAAATGGACATTTAGCAAAATTTAATTAACAATTATAGGAATACTAAAATGCTCATTAAAACTGCAACGCTAATTGTGTATGTTTTATAGTAAACTGTATGAATCAGACTGTATAAAATGGACTACACGTCTCCACTTCCTCCCAATGTACAAAAGTGAAGCCAAAATGTCCCGGATGGGATATTTCTTTTCTTAGGATGGCAAACGCATGACTCGCCCTACTCTGCCTCCGATTGCCTTACCCTGGTATTCTTACCCTAACCAATCTCACTCCTCATGCCTAAATCTAACCAATTCAACCAACAAAGGCAACCAGTACTAGCCAATCAGAGGCAGAGTAGGGCAGATCATGCCTCTGCCATCCTGGGAAAATGGAAATTTGCACCCCAGATATGGGCACTGCCATCTTGTAATTTTGGAGGCAGAGTCTGTGCAATCGTAGTCTCGCATTGCCGGACCTTCCCTCCACAGTGTTGCGGAAGAGGGTCTGGCGAGTCCACGCAGCATTCTGGGATGGGAGAAAAACATGCTTGGGTTTATTGGCATTTCTTTAAACCAATCACAATCATCATGGGCGGCGCTAAGATCTGCACGGAGCTGCTGCAAAATAGGAACTTGTTTTGATGGAACGTGTACGTTCAAAAGATGTTTTAGTCGTGCAAGAGAAAACTTAGACTGGACAGCTAGCTGTCTGGATTTAGCCTGCAGAGATCTGAGGAGCAGTTTACCATAGTCCTCATAAATAGACCGGAGTTTAAAATTCCAACACAAAGAAAGCGGAAGAAAAATGGACATCAGCTAAAAGACATGCATCCGGCAGAATTTCCTGCGGCACTGGCGCAATCCCTGAAGTGGAACGTTGTGGATATAGACTAGTGCAATCGTGAGCGGACGGTGGAGCCTCAGTATCGAGGCCCCGCCCTTCCAAACGCGAGTCAATCCCACCGGTCAATCATGACATTACACCCCATTTTATAGCATCAAAAAACTAATTAAAACCAAATGTTTCAGTAAAATGAACACGAACAAACATCAGGTTATGAGAACTACCTAAAATGACAGAAACCATATTTTGGTGAAGTTTATTTAACATGTGCTTTCATTTTTTAGTTTAGGCCCATGACCCATCCACTAAAACAGAGGGGGCAGGGTTTATGACCTATACTGCAGCCAACCACCAGGGGGAATGGAGACGTTTTGACTTCAGTTTGGGGAGCTGTCAAGCATCCATCTTTAAATACAGTCTATGGCATGAACTATGACAGCATCATCAAGCCTATTCTAAGTCAGTTTTTCCTGCATAGGGGAATTTTTGGCAAACCCCAAAGACATATTAGCCATCCCCAAAGGAAAACCACCAGCGCCAAAATGATAAGAATTGAGAGAAGAAAAAAAATTTAAATAAAACACTTCAAAGCCTCTCCGACGCTGTTAAATAGCAATTTACCAAACAAAAACATAAAAAGCTGAACATAAACTTGAATAGGAGCGCTTATCTCAGTTTTACCTTCCAGAGTCAGCCTGTGCCTGACTCTCCCGGTGATTTTAACGGTGGTATTTTAATATTAATAATGTTAAGCAATTTTGTTGATTCGGGTTTAATTTTGAGTAATTTAATTAACTCAAGCGTAATAATTTAGTTTGTTTATCAAATTGTTAGAAATAACAGACAAATGCATGCATCAAATAAGTTAACAGACTCATTGCCTTTACTGTACGCAAACTGATCATGCTTACTGTCGTGCAGTTACACCCCCCCCACCTCCCCAAAAAAAGGGGAGTTACGCATATAATAGGGTAGTCTTCATTTGCCACAAAGCATCATTGTGCAACCTTCAATCAGACCAAGAGGAGTAATTGAGAAAAAAAACTAAATAAAAATAAAGTATTTTTTTTCCTCCATTTCACACAGTAGTATGCACCACAGTTCAAAAACTATTTAAAACATCCACTTACACTTTTCGGTCATTCAGCAGCATGCCATTCATTTTCTCAATGGCTCGTTCGGCTGCCTCCTGAGTCTCAAAATGCACAAAGCCGTAGCCTTTAGAGCCATTCTCGTCACAAACCACCTTAGAGGAAAAAAAACACATGCTGCTTTTAAGCCACAGACACACACACACACACACATGCAGTATATTAAACCTGACCTGCCTGGTGGATCACACCTGAAATAATAATAGTTCCCTCTCTGAAACTGACTTTCTAGTGTGATGTTTCTTGTATTGAGAAACAAGTCCAGAATTTCTTCAACTGTGTGACTGTTAAAACCCTATCTCCCATTTCTATCTATTACTTCCCATGAATATAACTTGTTGTAGAGTTGCTTTGGGAAGCAATGTACAGTTGATATGGGGAGAAGAGAGTTTGGGAGCATGTCTTTCACATCTCTATAGTGCAAACAAATCTAGGACATTTACAAAGCACACGCATGCAAATGACACCTGCACTCACAATGCTGTAACATAACAATGACGGTTGATCATCCAGGTTTCAGGTTAGATACAACAAGAAGGGTAGTCGGCCGCTAGTCTTTTACCTTGCATGACAGGATGTTGCCAAAAGCAGAGAAGGTGTCGTATAGAGCCTTGTTGTCAATGGACTTGTCAAGATTCTTGATGAAGATGTTTCCCACACCACTCTTTCTCAGTGACGGATCACGCTGCGACCACATGATGCGCACAGGCCTCCCCTTGATCACATCAAAGTTCATGGTGTCCAGCGCACGCTCGGCTGCGGGAAGAAACACAGGAGCTAGATGATTTAGTATATCTAAATCTTCAAGTGCTGAGGGGGGGTTGAGGGGGTTTCTAGAGCTTTAAGGGTTGCAGGGAATCCAAATAAAACCATTCCAAGTGTCTAAAGAAAAAGATGGCCCACAATTTTAATAGATTTACATGTGTTGATTCTTTAAGGTGTCATCTTGCTTTTTGTCCCTTCCTCCAGGGCAGCTTGACAGTAGGTGTTGCTGGTTATCCATTTTCCCTGGTCTAGAGGTTCAAACTGAGCCTTTCTAGTCACAAGTACATCAGCACAACTGCATTAGCAATCTCTGAGAGCTTGCCAACTCAGATCAGTACACATTTAATAAAGTTTACTTTTTGTTACAGCTCTAGTATTATTCTATGATGCCTCTGAACATAAAATTTAAATACTGTAACTGGACAAGAAATGCATTTCATCGAGTAAGCCATTTAAACTGGCAGTGTGTCAATAAATAAGTATTCATTGATTAACTACAAACCAAGGAAGGGAAGGATAAAAAAATATATATATACAATGTTTACAAAACAATACCAAGTTATATTGATGATATTACCAGGATATTATAAAACTGTAACAGTTACATACACAGACACAGATAACAAGAGCACACAGAAGCACACCCAAGAAGGTTGCAGACATATGCTCCTATCAGGGGAAGGCAGAAAATGTTTTGTGGAGAATAAATACTTGGCTTCTAGGTATGTGGGCTGACATATTCTAACATTTTTAGGAATTACTTTTTTTTCCCCCCTTTACAAATAAAAGATTAATGTTCATATCATAACAACGTTTACTGGCAAGCATTCTGGGGAGATAGCTAGCTAATAAATTAAACTGTTGTCAGCACTTTAGGCTGAACAGTTGGGGTGTTGTCCTGACAGAACAGAGATAGAGAGGCATTTAGTATTCAGCTGGCAGCTAGCTAGCAGTTACTGTCCACTGTTACATTACATGGGGGGCAGGCAGGCTGGCAGGCAGGCTGGCCGGCCAGGGCGGACGTGGTGCTTTTCTGCTACGCCACTGCTGGGAGGTTCAACTGAGGAGACCCTACAGCCTAGCTACAGTCTACCGACAACATGTCGGCCTCAGTCACGTGTAACTTAGTGGTAAGAGGCTAGCTTTCACTCGTCACCGCCTGTCATGTTTAAACTCATTATTGTCGGTATTTTTAATAAATTACCTACCGTCCGCTGGCTGTTGGAAGTTGACATAGGCGTATCCGAGGGAACGCCGGGTGATCATGTCCCTACAGACCCTGATCGACAGGATCGCTCCGGCTGGGCTGAATTTCTCGTACAGCATGGCCTCGGTCACATCTTGATGCAGATCCCCGACGTACAGGGAGGCCATGGGGTAACTGGGAGCACTGGGATTCATTATCGTTGGCCAAGGAGGCTAGCAAAGTACTCGGTCAAAGCCGGATTTTCTTAACGAAAAAAGTTTTCGAATGCTTGGTTCTCAACAGACACTAACGTCACGTCAGTTCGGGGCAGAATGCTGATGGTAACGTTAAACGTTAACTGTTGGCTTGTCAGTTGAAGGGTTTTTGATTCAAATGTAGAAGATTAATATGATAAAATGGCACAATGTCGACTTCTAATTTAAAACTGTCATTCAAATATGACACAATGATAAAAGCAAATTAACGTTACTTAGCCTCGCTTCTGAACCAGTAACACGTCGACTGAAAAAATTTGTCGTTCGTTTTTAACGTTAGGCTGCCCCTTCTTATACGTTACCGTCCACTCCTCGAATGTCTACTCCAGCTTCACCGTTGTTACAAAAAGAAAAATGATTTTTTGGTTTTTTTACGTTTTGAATTTTTTTTGTATTTTTTTTTTTTATGAATGTGTGCCGAGCGAGCTCAGGAGCACACACGCACTCACACAGCACTGACAGCCGGGGTTGAGGGGGAAGAAATCATTGGGAAGTTGTCTAATATATACTAGTGAACGCGTCACCGAAATGGACCAATCATTTTCCAGTGTAGTTGAAAAAAGGCAACAAAGGGGCGTTGACCACAACTGTACGCATGATGATGAAATCATACAGTCTATGGTAAAAAACGTATTGTTAAAGGCTAAAAATCGACTTATTGTGTTGACCACAATACTCATTTGTTTAGTGATGCTGTATGTAAACGACGTGGATTCGGCCGCAGTGGTTAGGATCTGCAGGCGGCCCATAATCACACACACAAACATTCTCGCTGCTAAATAGCCAGCTCAGGGAATGTCATGGGCTTGTCATGCACCGGGAATGACGTTTTACTGCAACACAACGCATGACATTCCTCATTTGATAATAGTGTATAGTCGTTTAGCAATTGCCATGCAGTAATGCATCACATACAAATTGTTAACACTATAAATGTACCCTTTTTACAGAAGTGAGATGTTGAGCCATCACACAGCATATGCTGTTGTGTAACTCATGGGCCTTATCAGCTGCTATCAGTGTGAAAATGAAAGAGAGCCACATTACTCACTTCACGTCTTTAAAGGCCATTGATCAGAGATAAATTGCTCACAGATGTCACTGAATTATATAATGCGATAGGCTTACTATTGCTTATAAAGATTAAGGTTAACAACAGTGTGATAGGATCTGCATGGCTGTGAAGAGTAGATTAGTGTTTGACATTTATGCAAAAATCAAATCAAGAGACCTGGCACCTTGTCATCTCACACATTAGGGTGGACTTGGTTTTTAGTCAGATTTTTTCTCAGGGTTGGAAAAATCATTTCTAGGTTTGTGTAGATAGATTAAAAATATTTTGGTCAGTCATCTTAAAACAAAACATGCACCACAAACATTGCCCTTCAAAGCCATCTCCATCTGCAGAGGGCAGTAAAAAGCTTGTGTCCATCTAAAATCAAACCAGAACTCAGCATCTTTCAAGGTGCTTTACTCCCCTTTACATTTTTAATTCACCAGAATCAAGGTGACGGTCCTCACTTCTTAGCTTTAACATGGGTGCATTTTCAAATCACTATGATCACAGGATGTCTTGATGTTAGCAGCTGACATGGTAAATCTTGGCAGACTGAGCTGATGAACCAACAGAGGCCCAACACAGCTTTTTATATGCGTTAATACAATGTAAAATTGTCATTCCACATGTTCAGAGGGCAAACAAACACATTGAGCACAGCACACGTGATTTTAATGTTTTTAATTCCACTTACATGAAAGCACATAACCAAATAACGTACTTAAAACTTGCAAATTCTGAATCCTGCATCCCACTTTTTTAAAACCAAGATACTGTAATAGAATAAACTGGCACTACTTTGTGACTACTAAATGGTCATAATGCAGCTTTCTACCAAGTTACTTTAATAATCAGTTTATATTTAGCATTGTTTTAGTTTGTCTTTTCACAATGTCATTTCAAGGAAGGTAAATGTTACTGTAAACCACCTGGTTCAAGCTAAATCCTAAGCAAAAACTGCCAGTTTCAAAGCACGGCTAACCCTCACACCATACTACTGAGAACCACATACATTCCAGGAGTCAAATCATGAGTCAAAGGGAATAAAATACACCAAAAGAAAATACAAAACACCTGAATAGAAAGGAGTAGAAAGCCACAAAAGCACATGGCAAAAGTATCCTCTGCACTGCTGAAAAGATAAAATATCAAAAGTTACAGTATCGAGCCATTTTGTCAAGTTGTTCACTTTATCTTAGGCTGTCTATACCTTGTTGTGTGTTATGGAAAATTGCAGGAAATTATAGTCTATACATTTCACTGAGAGTGAAAAGATGTCAGTGAAATGGAATGTAATCCTCTCAACAAAAGATCAACTAAAGTTCAACTACAGTTTTCGCAAGTGGCCTTTCATACAGAAAACCTTTCCAACATCTGAATGCACATAGAACCCATTGAGCCATGACACATGTACCATCCATAAAAATACTACCTGCTACGCTGGACACTGACAGGGCGGGATGGATACAAGCAATATGGTAATAGATCTTTACCAAGGTAAGTTCTGCCATCTATAGGATCACTGCTAGTCTGTCAGATGTAAATTTAGTGAATTCAGACCGCTGTGACGTTTAATTTTTTTTTTTTTTTTTTTACAGTTTACATGCTTCAAAGGATTTTGTAGACCCAAGTGTCACAAAGATTGTAAATGTTGAGTTCAAGTAAAAACATACAAATTATCAAAACTACATTTAGAGGTTTTTTTGTTTGCGTTTCCTGCAACAGCAGTAGTTTGCTACAGTGAATAAAGTTAAAGAGAATGGGGCTGTTTTGGATCTAAGGAGGGATTTCACCTGGACTAAACCATGGACAAAAAGAACAAAATAAACATTCACTGGTTGACACAATGAGTAATGTTCAAAAGAAACAGATCTATTCCATTCTTTTCTCTGTGGAGGTGCTCATACAATTACCACACACACACACACACACTTCAATGTATCTGCACACACATACTGTACTTTACACATTGTGAGTGGAGTGTAAACATACATATCTGTGCATGTATGTGCACACACAACCACACACACAACTTAGGCTGGTGAGAGGTAAAAAAATGTGTATTTTTCTTGTTTGTTTTTCCGAAGTTCAGTTCTTATCAGCTACCTGCTCCGTCTCCTCTCCTTCACCCTCGCCTTCACCCTGGGCGTCTGACATCCACAGCTGCAATAAAGCAAAGGATACTGGGATAAGTGCACACTAAGAACCACGGTTAAAAAAAAAACTCTGCGTCTCAAATATGTAAATAGGAGAGTTTGATGAGTAATGTGAAACTCAATCAAACCAGTACAGAGATAAGAGAGAGCAGGAAAGTGAAAGTATAAGACATGCAGGAAGATGAAGACGAGACACTCACTGTCAGATTGTCACGGAGCAGCTGCATGATCAAGGTGCTGTCTTTGTAGGATTCACCGTTGAGGGAGTCCAGCATGGTAATGGCTTCATCAAAGGCCTGGATGAGACAGACAGCCATCAGTGCTTCCAAATACCATTGTGCAGGTTTCCAAATAATAAATAAAATTGTAAATACACTAACATGAAATTATTTAAATACATTCTGACAGGGCAAAAATGAAAAGACAATGATTTGAATAAAAAAAAATATATATATACATACATACGGTGAAAAGTTACAAGACCATAACAATCCACAACATACAGCATTGGGTTGAATGTAGCAGACAACATAATGTATCTTTGACCAACAACAACAACTCAGGGCTCTGAGATTTTGAAGAATGATGGAGGATGTAAACTTGCCTGTACAAAATGTGTAACAGAAATACACAGTTGAAACACTGAGGTTCTTCTAATGGTTATAACACTTATGGTGGCACAGCCCCATAGCTCCAATCTTTGGGGATAACCTTGCAACTGATACTACGACCATTTATGCTTAATTGGTTTATTTTTTCAGTACACCTGCCCTTTGTAAAACTACAATGAAATGCCTGTTAGGATCGGAGAACGTGTTAATAATAGGTCCTTATACAAGATTTAGGTCTTAAGAACTAAACAACATAAATACACATATAAAAAGCAATACTAGGTCTTATAGTATGTTCTGGTTAAAATTATGCTCATTTAATTGAATTGTAACAATACACTGCCTACACAGTGCATTGTTACCCCCACACTACTGCACCGTCTATTATAGTTACAGGAGATAAATTATTTTATGATTTTACAGTTAACCAGCAGATAGTAGCCCAAAGCACAGAGTTTATAACTTGTTAACACCTTCTTCTAGTTTTTCCTTAGCTAGCTGTATGGGGGTAGCTTGATTAAGCATGCTAATTGAGAAGTTTAAATTCATCTATTTCCATTCATTCTTTATTGTAAAGCATTTATTTTATAAATGTGTTTCACTTTAAACCCTACGTTCGCACACAACCCACATTGTTGCTCACATTTTCCCATTAGTAAACTTGCTAGCTAACTCACCACATGACACATTTCACATTGTATCTATTTGAGAAATGAATTGATTTATCTGGCAAATTATTGGATTATGTCAGTTCCTGTTAATTCCCATGGTATGCTTCCACCTTGAATATTCCTGTAATTTTGTAAACCAATTAGTAGCACCTGTACTTTTGCTACTATGAGAAGTTAAAATTTGCTGTGAAAAAGGCCCGTAGCATTCCTCTTGTATCCAACCCCCATACTGGATGGATACAGTGACTGGAGCAAGTCTCAGTCACAAACACCAAAATGAACACCTCCGCTTTCAAGTAAACTCATTTGTTACAGACCAACAGACCCATGTTAAATTAACCTCATATTATACTTTTCACCAGATTCAGGATGATTCATCTTTTAGAGGACAAAACAAAATGGAAATAGAATCAAAAAGAAACAGAAATAAATCACTAATGTGAGAAGAGGACGGTTCTTACCGCCTTGGCCAGTTTGCATGCCTCCTCGGGTGAGTTGACGATCTCGTAGTAGAAGACAGAGAAGTTAAGAGCGAGGCCTAGGCGGATGGGATGTGTAGGCTGCATTTCCTTGGTGCTGATATCCAAGGCCTGCTGGTAGGCAGCTCGTGAACTACTGATGATTTCTGCACATAGGAAGATAGACCAATCAGGAAGCAGATTTTTCAAATGGAAAAACAATCTCTTGAGGTTTGTTCACATTACTTTGTAACCGCGCCCAGGATAGGAGTACACTCCACTGTGCACCATTTGTGTGTGTGTGATGTTATGTTCCTGCTCCTCAAGCTGCATCATCCAGCGATTTTCCGCAGGGTGGTGCAGCGTTGTGTGAGAGGGTCACTGTAATGACCCATTTCTGACAAGACGAAGCGACTGTGCTTTGTTGTTTGGCAAGCATTCAGCTGTTACACAAACTCCTAGGCAGTTCAGTGCTTGTGTTTTAAGTTTTTTTACCCTCAGTGTTTTAAAACTTTGTTGTGGCAGCGATAGAGGCAGTGCTGTTTCCTGTTTTCTGTAATCTGGACTCTCACACCGCCTCAAAACCGACTGATCGCTGGTTACAAAATATTTTAACCAACTTATCGCCAAAGGCCGCTGCGTTTTTTCCACCCCCCCCCCACCCCCGCGGCACCCACCACCTAAACGCACTATCCCCATTCAAAATAAATGGAAAGACCTGTGTTTTCGCTGCACTGTCTGTAATAAATGAAAAATACCAATAACAATTACCCCTAAACAAAAAATGTCATTATTGTTTTTGTTTTGTCCAACAGTTTAAAACATATGCAGTTTATGTCACGTACAAAAAAGCAGCAAAGTCTCCCAGTGAGAAGCTGAAGCCTATGAATGTACATTTTTACTAGAAAACTACTTTCATTTTCTGTCGGTCAACTAATCGATCGTTTGCCAATAATCATTTGGTGCTTAAGCCACCATTTTACATTTAAGAAAAATAAGTTATTTCACCAACATGGCTCACAAAAAGCAGAAAATAAAACCCCTATCATCAAATAAAAAAAATGAAGAAAAAAAACAGGACTGAATTAAGATGACAAAAATTCTCAAAAATCAAAGAAATATCAAGTGTATTTGTTAGGGTAAAGCCTTTGAAAAATAGAACATTTTAGAAGATCAATATCTCAAGCAAGGAGGGTGTCATTATTCTAGCTACAAACACCTGAAACGAGCGTGGTCTCATTTTAAAAGACTTTTTTTATTTTAAGGACCATTAATTAGGACACATTCGTCCCATCCTACAACAGATGTGCAACAGCCTATCACCGTAGAAACAAAGGGCTGGATCACACAGCAGTGTTTGTTTTTAAAAAGTAGGTGGCACCATTTAAATCTTTGTGTTTGAAAGGACTTGCGTACTATTGATAAACCGATTTTATCGGCCGGACGATATATCGGGCCGATATTTGGGTTTTTACATGCATCGACCCATACGCTGCTGCTGCGTACGCAGCTGCGTTCGCTGATAGATTTTTTTCCCAGCATTATTTACAGACAGGCGTCAACAGGCAGCTCTGTGTTGCTGGAGACGCTGCTGTTCACGTGCAGACAATTGCACTGCCCCCATTTTTATGATGTAAATTGAGGGAGCAAAAGCAGTATCGGCTCCAAATATCGGCAGCCCGTATCAGTCATCGGCTAAGGCTGATGGAAAAAAGAAAAGAAATCGGCACTAAAAAATCCATATCGGTCGATCCCTATTGCATACTGCTGCATGAACCCTGAGCATAATCTCCCTGTGCTGTGCGATTTCCTCGAGTGACTGCACAAGAGTTGGATGGAGAGGCTAATAGCGATGTATGATGACAAAAAAGAAACTTCAAAATGACTGCCACTGTTACAGGAAACAGAGGTCTGCTTTACTCACCCTCCTTTTTTTCTCCAGTGGCCACCTCAGCCAGGTAGCGGTAGTAGTCTCCCTTCATCTTCAGGTAGAAGACACTGCTGTCAGCAGGCTTAGCATTGGGGATCAGATGTTTGTCGAGCAGGTCCTACAAGTGAAGTAACATTAGTGCAACATTAGTGTTTAAATGTGTGGAACTAAACACAGAACTGCCCTAGTAGTTACATCTCCGTTCAAACATACTACAGACCTGTCTTTGTCAGCTCCCCCTGTGTGCTGAAGGTTTACACTGTCCCCACTTACAGGGTTTTCCCTGCCATTATATGGCTTAGGTACAGTGCGTAAGCTTTTTGTGCACCGCCCCCAAGCTTGAACATAAAAACATGTGGACAACAAGCCGACACGTGGGACGGGTGCCTCTCTACTGCACATGTGCCGCATGCTGGTTAAAGAAAGTGAAGGGGGTTAGCCACAGAGCTAGCGTTAGCACTGGCTCACTAAAGTGGACCAGCTATTTTCGTTTTAGTGACAAGCTGCTTTAGTGATCTCTCCATCGCTGCAACTGACAAGCATTAAGCTTTATGCAAGTAATTGCGATGACGTCACTAATATGGAAATTAGTGTATGGCATCATTTGCACCTAATACCTCTTTTACACCAATGACCAGGGTTGAGCCCTGGTTATTTGACCAATGTTCAACCCTTCTTTTGGAAATTCAAACCAAGCCAGTAAACACGGGTATATCCCTGGTCATGACAATTCAGATACGACCTGGGTAACAAACCGGGAGCAATGCATAACAATTACCTTTAGTGCTAGAAATGGGTGGGGCTTTGCACGTCATATTCAGTTAACAGCTAACATCACATAGACAAGACGAGGAGAAAACATTTCTGCTTGTTTGATATCATTAAAATAAAGTTGGGCTTTGCTGTAGGCTTCACGACTAATTCTAAAAAAAAGAGAAAAAAGGAGAGTTTCGCGCTACCCAGCAACCACATTGAACTGCAGTCTGGAAGGGTGTCACGGTCTAGAGCGAGAGAGAAAGAGCGGGCGGTGGTGCTGAAATAATTAAATTCATTTTCATACGTTTACGTTATAATACAGGGTTTATACAGGCAGTTTTGCCTGTAAAACTTTTTGGAGACAGGTACACATCCGGGCACTCAGTCAGCGGACTGTTCTCATTGGGAATGAATTCCACTCTAATGTTGTTGAAGCTGCCTATGAAAACCCAGCATAAAGCGCAGTGAGACAAAATCTGTGTTGTTCTTTTTCAAAGTGGCGACCTGTGACGACTGCCCCACTGTCATTTCCAACCAATCACATAATTTGTCCCGCCCCGGCTGTTAGCGACCCAGGTCTTGTGCAATTCACATTGAAATCGACCCTAGTCCTACCCTGATCCAACCCACCTCGCTCGATTGAATAGGATTAAACCATTCAAATACACAGTCAACCTTGGTATAACCCTGATTGAGCCCTGGGTGTGAAAAGGGTATAAGCAATCCCTGCCTTAAGGCCAATTTATGCTTCTGCGTTAAATCGACGCCGTGGGTACGTATGTAGGTACGTAGGGATATGGACCCTACACCGCAACCTGACGTGCACCTCTCAAAACATGTAACTACATGTCGCGGCAACGCAGACCGCAACAACTGTGATTAGACCTCTTGGCCGTGGCTTGGTAGCGTTGCCTTTCCCCCTACTCATTTCCGGGTTCTCCTCCTCCATAAACATGAAATCAAGGAGAGGGTTAACTTTTCCTGTTACAGATTTCCCACTGTGGTCAGAAAGCACAGGTGAGACACTTCGTTTCTCCCACTATGCCTCTAGAGTCGGTACTCGTTCCAAAGCTAATCACTGTCACTCGCTCTATCACATACTCCCCACGCACAAGTACAAACTTCAGGCCACGTACGTAGGCTACAGCGAAAGCTCTGCGTGGAGCCTTCACAGAAGCATAAATCTCACTTTAGATGCCCACCGCATTCACATAGGCACCATGGCCAACCAGTAGGTGTCATCAGTGCAATGACAAAGGCATGATCCCTCTCTGGCTTCCCATTGAAGAACATTGTGCGTACCTCACACATGGATGTATTACAATACCGGACTCCAAGTTTTCTTGCGTCCTGGTTTGCTTCTGTGTGGTTTTTGGGTTACGGTTCTGGAAACCAAACAACAGCTAAACGGTCTGTAAGCTGTATTTCACTCAAAAGGAATCCAACATTGGGACAACACTCATCAACAGTCTGCAGCTGAAGACACAGAGTAGACTAGCTGCTTTGAGACAGAATGGCCACAGTGCTGGAGTCAGAGAAACAACACCACTTAATGGTGTGTTCAATTGCACCTCGTAAGCTCATGGTGCATTCAATATTGTTGTAAAGTACCCTCCTGCCATCTAGTGGTTCTTCTTTTTGTCTTTTAACAGCAATTGACTGGTGAAGTAAGTTATTGTTATAACATATTGTTATTAAATTTTAAATACATCATTTAAAATTTGACCATATGGCCTTAGCAATAAACAAGCCATTCTTTCATTTCACAACTGTCATTTTGTGTCCTTTTTTTAAAGTATCGATTCGGGCACCGGCACCATATCATTTTAGCACCTGTATTGGAAAAAACCCAAACGATACCCAACCCTTTTTGCAAACATGAAACATTCATGCTGCAAAGAGTGATGAGTGACCTTGTTTGCAGTTTAGGGTGTTCTTTCAATTGCTTTACAAAATTGTATAATAACAATCTATGTGGAAAATGCTTTATGGGCTACAGGGGATAATAGTTGCAGTATCACGATTAGCCACTGCTACAAATTGGCTGCTTGGCTAACTGGCCGCAACATAACTAGCTCCAGACATCCACGCCCGGCCAGGCCAGGTTGCAGCAGTGGTGGCTGAGAACTGTACATGAATATTTACAAAAAGATATTTGGTGGTGGTTTTCAACCAGATTCCCCCCCCACAATAGTTTTCACTGTTTATTTCCACATAGCAACATTTTAATATCTAAGTGGAGTACTTCCTTTGAATACTTGCTTCTCACCTTCTGTCCCTCCCTCAGCCAGAGATCATTTCAGTTCTCATTAACAGCCATCTTCTCTATGCCACCATGAATTTGTTCCGTCTTCCTATCCATCAATCTCGATTTAAACAATTTACTCTCCACTTCCTTCCACCCATCCACTCTCTTCGCCCTCCCATTGTCTCTGCTTCCACACTGATCTCATAAAGTGGCATTTGTATGACACGCCAATTCATATGCCATTTAGGCGTGTTATCAAGATGCATAATCGCTTTTTAGCGTGTTTACAGCATGTGACGTTGGTCACTGTCGTGTTTGTCGTTTTTTTGTGTTACTAAAGCCTTTCCCAATGTTTTCCTAAACCCCCCTTTTTTTTTTTACATGCGTGCGACGTTCTCACGATAGAACAGCACATTCTCGTGGCAACACCACGTGGTGTTTATGTTTACATCCGCTGTATACAGCATAGACATACACGTGGATAGCTCAAAATGCGTACAGATAACATGCCACTTGGCTTTAGGAAAATGTCGTGTATGTTTACGCAAAGTCATGATGCCATGTTGCTGCTTCTTACCAGTACTTCCTTGCAGATGTCATTCAGCTCCTTCTCGATCGTCTCTTTGTACTCCTTGGCCAGTGCACTCTTCGCATCATTATCTTTTGACTTCTGCTCCATGCTGTACACCACCCTCCAAGAGGACCTCCTAGCCCCCACCACATTCTTGTAGGCAACAGAGAGCAGGTTGCGCTCCTCGTTGCTGAGCTCTGTGCCCTCCTCTGTGACAGCCTTCATAGCTGCGGCCATGTCATCATAGCGCTCAGCCTGCTCTGCCAGTTTGGCTTGCTGTATCAGGTCCTCCTTTTCTGCCATGGCTCCTGAGTGGGCTGAGGAAGGAAGGACAGAGGAGAGGTGGTCGGGAAGGACAAAACAAAAAGGAGACAGGAGAAGAATTAGGAAGACAGAGGAGAGAGTGGTGGGGGAGAGCAAGTGCAAGGAGAGAAAGAGAGGAGCAACATGGTGGGGAAGGAGGGAGGGGGGGGATTTGATTATTTAACTTGAATGGAGGAGGACTATAGTGCATGTCCCCCCTGCATAACCTGATTTCTCAGTTTCTGGTATGCATGTATATGTAAATATGAAGATACAGGGAATAGTGTCTTTGTACGTATGTAATGATGTGATGTAATTCAGCTGCCTATCTTGGCCAGGTCTCCCTTGCAAAAGAGATTTTTAATCTCAATGGGCTTCTCCTGGTTAAATAAAGGATAAATAAAAAAAAAAAAATAGCAATCAGTCAACAGGGGGTATATACTTTGACTAGTACTCTACTCTTTTGGAGAATATTACATGGACAAAAGTCCATGTCAAGCAAACATTTGGTACATTGGTCAGTATGACTTGCATCACATTAGGTATCATCACATATTCATATTATTTTGTGCTATAATCTATGAGTGTCTCTCGCAATGCTTGGATTTTTTTCTTCTCAATAGTAAATGTGTCTTTGGTCGGTACACACCAGCTTTTTTTTAAAGTTTTTGGATTTAAGACAGCTTGACTCATCTGCACGCTCTTGATTTATACTGGTGACTAAATTGACTGTAGATTACTTCTAGATTAATTGTCTGGGCTGTGCAATTTAAGAATAGGTAATACAAGATGTTGTGAAATACTGAAAAATAAAAATCATTTTGCAGAGCCCAAGGTGATCTATTCAAGATGTTGCGCTAGCTGCAACTAATTATTTTCATAATCAATGTTTCATTCATCAATTAATCTGTTGATTATTTTTCTCAAATCAAATGTTAGAAAAGAGAAAAACAATTTGCATTTAGCATTTTTGCTTGATAAATGACAGATTAACAGCATGTAAAAAAAACTTGCAGATACATTTTCTGTCAATCCATCGCTTAATCAATTAGTATATTATAGTTTAAAAGATTAGTTATAGCTGATCAGACCCCTAATGACATCCAAGTTACTAGCTAAGTTTCTTAAGTAGGCTACTTCCTAGCTAAGACATTTTACAATATCCATGCTTCATCTCAAGATAACTGCAGGACTGTTGCAGTGCATAAACAATACACTAATTTGCAGCTTACTACTTACTAGCTGCCTTGAACAAATACAGAAACACCAAACCTTGAACACGTTTAAAAAAAAAAAAATCACACAGTGAGTCAGATTTGCAAGCACGGACACACCTGCACCCTTCTGAGGAATGTCGGCCACCCAGTTTCACGTCACTCTCTCACACACTCAGAACACACACACACACACACACACTCAGAACACACACACACACACACACACACACACACACACACACACCTGCCCACCGAGCTCGTACTATATGCGGCGAGCCTACAAACAGCGACAAAATACCCTAGCTGTATGTTTTGGCTTTAATATTTTCAGTGTGTAATGTGAAAAATGCTTAACAGCGCTGCGGATGGACAGATAAGCCACAATAATGGTGTCACCGACTCGATTTAACTGGAATAAAAGGAGCCTAGCTTAATTCAGTCCAAAGTGAACGCCCTTTTTCGCTTCCCGGAAAACAACCCAGAGCTGTTAGTTTTACGAGCATTGAGCATTGATTGTTTTAGGTTGCTCCATTTACAAAAGCTAATGTGGTAACGTTACACCCGAAAGCTGCCTTCTAGACACAGCGTGTAAAAGAAATAGATGGGTTAAAGTCCAGTAAACGCTTCCCATTCAGTAAGCTCGGAACAATGACTGAGCAACGGCGCATCACTGGTTTCCTCTTACGCCCCAACGATTCAAGCAGGATTAAAAGAATCCCCATAACACACGGAGCAAATGTAACGATTTCCCGTCGAAAATACTACCGACCATCAGTGGTAAATAAATATGAACTAACCTGTGAGTGTCGTTAGACGATGTTGTTCCTGATTCCCGGCCGCACAGCTGATGATCTCTCCCGCTCATCCACGGGGTTTCCCTTCAATCAAAGACACAGCAGCAGGGTCGCACTGGGACGGATGACGTCAGACTCGGGTTGCTAGGGCAACCCAATTTAGAGGAAACATTTTAAAGCCATGGAAACTCAGTCAGTGGACAATTTCTCTTTTTTTCAAACATTTCCTTAACATATCAAGCAACAAACAACCTAATGCTATTCTAATTCATATTCTAAATTAAGTTAATGCGTTTAGAACACAATATTTGTGTCAGTCTTCTTTTGGTTCAATGCCCCTTTTATTCTCTGCTTCTAAAATCCTATAACTGTAAATCTAGCTACAAGGTTTGGCCGTTTTATTATACATGCATGGGTTTTGCGGTTGTATGAATGTTGAAAAAAATCCATATTCAATGTAGGCTACTTTTGTCTAACAACGTCCACCAGGACTCATGGGAGATGTAGTTGATTTAGTTCTATCTTAGGTCTAGGCTATGACAAGGAGTTCAAATGTTACTGCTTAATAGTAGATAGTGTGTCGGACAGAAAACATTATCCTGTTTCAGCGTCTCAGAAAGAATTATGAAATAAGTCCTTAATTAAAAAAATAAAATAAAAAAGTGAACAGAATCTCACCAGGAAGTAGGGCGTGATTGGCTCGAAGCGGGTCAGTTGCTATGGAAACTGGGCATATAGATGTCATTATTTTGAATTATCACCACAAGTGAAAAATAAAAAAATGTCCATTTATGACTAGCGAGATGACATTTGATTAATAATAATAAATGAGCATTACTATGGAAGTAATGTTAAATGGTGATGTTGACCTATTAAGCATCTGTCAGTAAAGTAGCCTATAAGGCTGTGCCGTCATATATCTACTGAGCCCTCTGACAGGTGACACCATTTCTAACCCTGAATTTACGAACCTTAAAGGTCCCATGGCATGAAAATGTCACTTTATGAGGTTTTTTAGTTCCCCAGGAACTCACATTATATATGGACCTCCAGTGGCTAGAAATGGCGATAGGTGTAAACCGAGCCCTGGGTACCCTGCTCTGCCTTTGAGAAAATGAAAGCTCAGATGGAATCTTGCTCCTCATGAGGTCATAAGGAGGAAGGTTACCTCCCCTTTCTCTGCTTTGCCCACCCAAAGAATTTGGCACACCCATGAGAAAGAGAGAGACATCATGGGCATTTCTCAATACCAAGAATGCAAAGTACGGACTTGTGTTCTTGGGGAGAACATTCTTGCTGGTTGTTCTTGGAAGAATTAACTCGCAAGTTCACAAGCACAGAAAACGCTGTTAACAGTTTGAGAAGATGCGTTCTTCCTGTTATTGCTCAACACTCCCAGCACAGAAGCTACCTGCAAGGCTCCAAAATACCAGCTAGCAATAAAAACCACAACAATATAACCACTTTGTATTAAAACAATCTCCGGACAAGAAAACCTCATAATGCTACAACTATTGCAATAATATTGAAAAATAAAACTAATTGAGCTTTAATTTTATTGTTTATGGTTTAGCTCAAACATATTTCAGCCCATACAAACACCCCTTACTTATTCAAAAGAGGGGAACGCGATCCCTACTATTATTAGCATATAAGTTTAAGTCAGTTTAAATTAAATAAATAGGCATATGCACTGGTGTGTCCTATGTGTTCCTATTATGTGGAATTATCTTTTCTATATTATTGTAGTGCACTGTATATGCCCAGGGAGATGGAAATTAGAAATTCAAATTATAAAGGTTGGTGTCTCCCCTTTAGTCTACATGTCATAGCATGTTACCACTTTATGTACAACTGTTAATTTATCATAAAGACTGATACTCAACTTCTAATAAATCAGAATACAAATACACCAAAAATATGAACTAAATACAAAATATAATGTAGGCTATAGCCTATGGCATAATTTAAACAAGTCTCCCGAAAAGAAACGGGTACATCTCATAGACTAATAATATACAGTCTATCTATGGTATATCTCTCCTCTGCCTGCTGCACTGTGTGTGTGTGTGTGTGTGTGTGTGTGTGTGTGTGTGTGTGTGTGTGTGTGTGTGTGTGTGTGTGTGTGTGTGTGTGTGTGTGTGTGGTTTTGTTGAGTTTAACTCGAAAAGACAGTTAACCACATGTGTTGTGATATTTAAACAAATGATCCGAAACGGCGAAATAAAAGCCCCCTTATTTACGGGACCGGTCTAAAAGACCTCCGTCTTACAGCGGGGTCTCCGAGTGTGACTGTGTCCGAGCGCCGAGCAAGCGGCCCCGGCAGGCGCAAGCTGGCGGCCGCGTCATTTTATGGAGCTCCGAAAACTTTGGAGCAAATTGTCAATTCGGCAAAGATTTTCGCAAGACTGCCTATATTCGAAATATAAACCGTTCATTTCTCGCCTAAAATGTTCTCAGAAGTGAATTTAGTGATGAATAAGATGGCGAAAATGTTTAAAATTGTCCCGTTTTTGGGCTGTCTATGTACTGGAAATCCAACCATCATTGAATGCCGAAATGAATGTTGGGATACAGGTGCTGCAAAGTTCATACAAGTTACCAACCGATGTATCCTCGGTAAATGGGCGTGTCAAGAATACATCCGGGAATTTTAACTGTTCTTGGCGAAATGCGAACTTGTGTATTGGGACAGTACTTTGGCAACACAAGATGACGTTTCACAGGGACACAAGCACACAAGTCAATAGAAGAACACATATTGGGAAACACCCCATGGCTTGCAAACAAGCAAAGCATGGCAGTTGGTCAAGGCCACACCCCAACCCTCCACCTTAATAGCATTTAAAGCTACAGACACAGAAATGGCACATCCTAAGGAAAGCTCATTGTGGGACTGGCTCTAGTGGCTGTAATTCTGCACAAAGGCTGAATTTCGAGAAAGAGACTTCAGATACAGTATTAGGGGACCACTAAGGTCTATATAAAAGCATCCAAAAAGCAGCATGTCATAGGACCTTTAAAACTGTCTTTGAATCATACCCTGGCCCAGGCAAAGAGATGATACTCAGCTGCTTAAAGTGAATGTACATTGTATCTGCTTGATAGGTAGTTTCATGTCCCTCTCAGTAGTCTAGCCACCATCCATGTTTATCTAATTGCACTCTAGTCTTAGAAATAGTTAGTTCCTCTGGTACCACACATTGATCCTGTCCCTTGACCTGTCTTACACATTTGACATATTTCTGACAACATACAGCTGAGGTAGATGCAACATATACCAGAATGAAAGTGATACTCCCCCAAAATGTTCTCCTAACAAAAAATAATAAAGTAATAGAGGCCCTGGAAGCTCACCAAGTGTCTATCTCAAAAACATCAAGAAAAGAAAATACATAATTTAAACTAGAATACTAAAAGTATAGTCAGCTATTCCAGCAGTAACACGCTCAAGAAGAATAATCAGGTTTTGTCTTGATTCATTAAAATTTGTATGGGGTTTCAGAACCCTGAGTTGTTTTCCTAAAAAGAAAAATGCAGATAAAACAATTATTCATAATTTGGTCTTAATTAACCTTACATGTTAAGACACTGTCACATAATGCCAAAAACCCCAGCGTTTCATTATCACCAGTACAGTGAGAGCAGGCTCTGGTTTCCAGTTGTTTTCATCTCTTCAAACGGAGATATGTGCCTGGAAATAGATGATCTATAGCCGGTGGGAATCTAATTAATTCCTTCACCTAATTAATCCAACTAATTCATTTTGTGCAAGTGCTTCTTTTTCCCATCAGTCTATCTGTGCTTGAATCCAAACAGATGGGCCATAACACACAAAAGAGATCTAGCAGATGTGTTTTTTTTATTCCCAAGTTTACAGATGGGAAAGAAGGAGGTGGATTGTGTGTGAGGAGACAGAGGAACGGTGCTATGACTCATTTAGTCGGCCGCTCAAACCATTAAAAAAAACAAGCACGGCACTGGCTTCATTTTTCGGTTCTTCTGAATAGTCAGAATAAAAGGGAAGACAAGTTATTTCTCATTTTGTGACCTTTGTCAAGGGACACTGAATACAAGGCGAGGTTGTTACACCAGTAAATGGAATGCTGTGGTGATTTAGTGACTGTATGGTAAGACAGTACATCTTTTCAGTCCCTAAGTCTGAGCTGAACTGATGCGTCTGTCACAGCTGGAGAAAAGGCAGCACAGAAAATTAATGCTTTTTGTGACAAAAGAGTCAAAGACATCATTTTTAGCTGGCCAAGTGACTTACGGGTTCAGACAGGATTCATTGTTTTTGTTAATTAAACACACAGTGCTGCTGCCGCCATTGTCACTGAGTCATTTCCGGGTGTCAGCAGTTTGGCTGATACAAGGCTGTTATGACAGTTGTTATCAGGTTCTACATCGCACCACCGATACGTTTCATTAAAATTTGAATATCCCTTTCATATTTGACATTGGTATTCTTATCTGCATCAAAGTCTTGTTTTCCTTGCATAACCCTTTTCCCTTTTCAAAATGCTTAGATTTTCATACTTTCTGTATGTATGTATGTATATAAAAAATATAAAAGTTTGAGTTGTTAATGTTAATTTTTTTTTTACAGTTCTGAACTGTTTACTATAACCTAATATCATCATCATCATCATGTGTTTTGCAATTCAACCCAGAAAAAAAATCCCCAAAAACAAGCCTCCACAATGTAAAGGTTGTGTTTAAACCTCCAAGTGCAGCAAATGTACAAGCTTATACAAATGTGTAGATTATGAACATTACCACCTGGGATGATGTCCAAGTCAGCTGTCAGTTACTCTCTGCGAGTCTTCCTTTCTCTCTCTCTTGCTGCCATAATATTACAGCTCCCGATTTACTAAAATACAATACTGTGTACACAAACATTCATCATTATTGCACATTAAAGTGGCAGTTAAAGTCCTACAAAGAATTCACATTTACATAATGTGAAGAAAATAACCGTTTACACTATGTGAGCAGAGCAGTAGAGATATGCAGTCAATTTGGACAGTAAATATTGAACTGTCAGTAAAAGTATACAGGTCAACTAAACCGTGAAAGCTAGAAGTGAGTTTAAGTCCAGCAAGGCAGAAAAACCGATAAGGGTGCTTCCTACAAAACCCTCAGGCAGAAAATTTGAAAGAAACACTTTGTAGAGAAACGCAGATATACAACAAAGTAAAATTTAATAAAATGCTATAATACATCATTGGAGCATTCATACATTTTCCAAGTGTACACATGTTGCCAACACTCTTCTGTAAAATGTATTAACTTACAATTCATGTAGCAGCTTGGAAATGGCTAGCAAAATTTCACATTTTTAACATGAAATTATGATTAGTGAGATGAAACATTGCAGTATAACATGGCAGACAGCTGTGGAGGAATTCCATATTTAACAACTGACATGAGAAAAAAAAAAAAAAAAAATCACAGCCTCCTTTTAAGTCAATTCTCAAAGCACAAATAGACGATGTCATATTTTTCATTGCCTTGATTGCACCAATTTAAAAATCAGAATTCTCCCACCCAAGCAACCCATGCTTTGTTTAAGGACACTGTATGTATTTACCTCATGTGTCAAGTTTTCTATAAAGGTTTAAATTGGACAGTTCAATCCATCAAAGCTTCAGATAGAGAGGTACAAGAGCTGGCAGCGAGAGGGCAGTGAGGCGTCTGTTCTGAGAAACCGTGTGAATAAAAAGGGGGAAATCCTCATTCACCACTTGGATTGTTACTGGTTTGTACAGTCCTTCAGTGGCCCTGAAATTAAAACCGGCATTTAAATTTTGCCCGTGTGTATTTAAACACAAGCGAAAAGAGGACTGGATGGGAGGAAGCATTGTGTTAAAGGCAACCTGGCCTGTTAAAGCCTAAATGAAGATAAAGACTTCATGTTGGTTACATCAAATCATCCATTGCTGTCCGACTGAGATTGGTGCAGAGTTGGTGCAGGGCCTAGAAGGAAATCGGTTTGGTATCCAAGGTGAGCGTTTATGCCTCCACTCCCTCTAACTCGGGGGGCAGAGGGGATTTCGGGTGCTTGCTCTCAAAGTGTTGCTTGAAGGTTTTTGGGTCGGGCATCTGGGACTGCAGGAAGGAACAAATATAATGTAATATTTTCGGGACGTAGTTGAGGCCTTGTCTTTGGAAAATATAGCTTCTCAGTGATCAAAGGATGTTATACAAATCTAAAAGAAAAAAGGGACCAAACGCCAGCAGAATTAACAAGTTAAAATGAAAAATAAAGCCTTTCCCCATCCTGAGTCAGGTTTTGGCTTCTGGTTTGTCAGAGTTCAGACTTCATACTCACCCTGCACACAGCGCAGGTGAACACTAGTGCTGCCTTGGCTGCTGTCTTTTGATCATGACTTTTGGCCTTCTTCATTTCCGCCTGTTTTTTGGCGTTTTTCTGCTGGGACTGAAGCTTCTGATGCCCGCGTGCCATTCTGGCCAAGCCTAAAGGGTAGGAAGCAATGACAAAGGACTTAATGTTTACGGATACACATCAGTGTTGTGGATAGGGCTGCACAATATACCTTTTTTTTTCTTCTTTTTCTTATTAATCGTCATCACAATATCAAAAGGCTGCGACATATTGCAAAAGATTTATTTGTTAGTTGAAAGAAAATAGGAGTAGAAAACTGCACTTTAAAATGTATCAGCCACTTTTTTTTAGTGCTTACTTTTATATTCAAGTCAATGTTCAAGTTGTTCAACAAAATTAAATTATTTCCTTTTATTTGTTTTAAATTCAACAAGCAGTTTGTTGTATTGTAGCAGAATACTGAAAGCAGCAGAACTGAGAACACTTAAATATATGTTTATCGCAAGTAATATAGTTATTGAAATATTCAACATTATCGAATATCGCATATATTCCTAATATCGTGCGGCCCTTGTTGTGGACATACTTAACTTTTCTATTACTGTTGGTAGCCTACCCATCTACCATAAACAAGTCAGTTAATGGTTATTTTAGTGCCCACAGAGAAGGTTTGCATAATACCATGTTTACTGTCATGGCAAAGGTAAAGTATGAAGAGTATCACAAATTTTGGTCTATGAGACAGGCAATTCTCTCATTATTTTCCATCAATCTTTTGCAGCGCCAATGCAATGCTTTTCTTATAGGCAGCTAAATATTTAATGGATATAAACACTGGAAAAAGAAAGCAAAAAACACCCGATAAGAACCAAAAACTGCCAGTCAGCCAGGGTCAGGCAAAGTAAACAAGATAAAGCTTTAGTTTAACCTGACCTGAAATGTAGGTGCTTTAGATGAAATAGAGGCAGGGCTAAAACAAAACCTTGACTTACATGACGGTAGGTGTAATGGATTCCATGAAAGACATTCAGGACAGGGGAAACTAAACAACAGAACTGCTTAGCTTAGGGGCTGATTCCAGGAAGCAAGTGTCTGGATAATTCTGTTGTATAAACCTGGTTCCAGGTTTTAATCGGCAAAGATAACAAATACGTTTCTTGGAACAGGGCCAGGTTTGGCAGGTTGTGCTACGGATTTACTTGCAATTGGCATTTGAGAGAGTGGTATTGGGGAGGGAAACAAGTTCTCTCTTGCCCTCACAGCTATGGGCCTCAAGATTTTGACACAATGATCTAATGTGAGGTACTAATGCAGCACCCACCTTTAAGCCCTTAACAGATTGTAAACTTTAGTGTTGCATACTCCCAAATCATCACACTCCGAGGGTGACCCTGGAGCTTTCAAGGCCCCTGAAGGTCTAGGGACTTGGGGCGATTGCCCCACTTTGCCCCGTTGGTAATCCAGCCTTGCTTACTAGCAAGGTCTATTAATAGTCAGCAATGTATTCAGTGGTAACTAGCGTTGGTTATCTTATGACAAATATAGTAAGCTTGCTGAGCACTCAGTATGTTAACTTGTGTCAACACCATGTGTTAGCCAGCTGATTTATAAACTAGTTTTATTGGTGCTTAGAGATTGAGGAATATATTGTAAGTAACAATTATATTGAAGTTACCACAGCACATCTGGCTCATCGTTATCGAGGTGACGCCAGATTGTTTCCCCTGCACTAACGTTAATCGAGCTGTTAACGTGGGTTAGCATACATGCTAACTTTAGCTCACTATGGCTATAGCTAGTCAGCTAACCTTAAAATGAATATTCGCGTCAGCATGAGGGTAACGTTAACCGGGAAACGTATCAGCGATATGTTATATCTATCTAGTTAATAACATTTTAAAAGGACAGAAAATCTTACCTCTACACAAGTAACCGTACGTGTCGTTTGCTGGACGCGCGCGCAGACACACAAGTGTGACAGCTGCTCAGTTCTCAGACAGCTGAAAGCTATTGCTGCGTTCAAAGACTCTCGTATAATTCGGCATTAATAGGAATTAAACAGTTTCATGGTTTAAAAAACTTGTACAATCATACGTACATATTTTATATTAATAATGTGTTATGTTAGAAGCAGTTTACCAAATTTAGATTTTAGTGAATGACAGGATAACACAAAAAACGTATCCATATTATGGCTGTGATCATGCGCAGAAGCAGTAATGTAAAGTTGTTTTTTTTATTGTCAGAAAAGAATATTTTGCTAACTGTAGGGAATAAATTAACTAACCGATGGTAAAAGTACGTAGGCGCAATTCAATTTTTACGATTATAGAAGGAATCTATGAATGCACTGGAAGTATGGCTCAAGGGCTCTGGGCTGGCTGATGTAGTCACCATGATGCAGATACAAGACGTTGGCAATGTCGCCCCCATGTAGCGGAGTTTGGTTAGTACACATCCACATAAACTGGAGTAGAAGAAAGTAAATCAGTTTATTTAATTATTTATATATAATTATATAATTATTATTTTTATTTATATATATATATATATATATATATATATATATATATATATATATATATATATATATATATATATATAGAGAGATAAAAAAAAAAAGAGAGAGAGAGAAAGAGAGAGAGAAAAGAGAGAGAGAGAGAGAGAGAGAGAGAGAGATTAGTAAGATTAGTAAACGTGCCTTTGGACCATTGGATGAATGGTTGCTGATAATGGCCAATGTAGATATTGCATTAAAGATCAGCCACTTCTTTCTACAACAGTCGAGAACCCTTTTGCAATTATGTAAACACATAATGTAATGTGAAAACTGCTGCCCTGGTTATTAAAACAATGCAACTGATCTCAGCTGGTATTCTGTCCCTAATGGAGTACTAAGTACTAAGTCTAGTCTTCAGCCTTAGCCTGCACCTACAGAGGGTCCCCGTGCTGTGGAAGACGTCCTGCCTCGTTCCTGTGCCAAAGACGCCGCGTCCCAGCGGCCCTCAGGACTACAGACCGGTGGCTCTGACGTCCCACATCATGAAGACCTTCGAGAGACTCGTCCTGGAGCAGCTAAGGCCTATGGTCAGGCCCTTCACTGATCCACTGCAGTTTGCCTACCAGCCCAGCCTGGGAGTTGGAGGACAGCATCATCTACCTGCTGAACAGAGTCTACACTCATCTGGACAAGCCTCGCGAGCACTGTGTCGAGTCATGTTCTTTGACTTCTCCAGTGCTTTCAACACCATCCGTCCGGCTCTACTGGGTGAGAAGATGACTGCGATGCAGGTGGAGGCCCCCACGTGTCCTGGATGCTGTATTGATTACCTGACGGGCAGACCAACAATACGATGCGCCCAAAGAACTGTGTGTCTGACAGGGTGGTCAGCAACACTGGGGCTCCACAGGGGACTGTCCTCTCTCCCTTCCTCTTCACCCTCTTCACCTCGGACTTCAACTATTGCACTGAGTCCTGCCACCTTCAGAAGTTTTCTGATGACTCAGCAATAGTTGGCTGCATAGAAAAGGGTGATGAGAATGAATACAGGACTGTTGTGGGCAACTTTGTCACTTGGAGTGAGCTTAACCATCTGCAGCTCAATGTGACAAAAACAAAGGAGCTTGTAGTGGATCTGAGGAGGGCAAAATCATCTGGGACCCCTGTTTCCATACAGGGGGTCCCTGTGGACACTGTTGAGGAGTACAAGTACCTGGGGGTGTACTTAAACAATAAACTGGACTGGACTAGACACGCCGAGGCTGTCTACAAAAAGGGCCAAAGTCGACTCTTTTTCCTGAGGAGGCTGAGGTCCTTTAACATCTGCCGGACAATGCTGAGGATGTTCTATCAGTCTGTTGTGGCCAGTGCTATTTTCTTCGCTGTCACATGCTGGGGCAGTGGGATGAAGGTAGCAGACACCAACAGACTGAACAAACTGATTAGGAGGGCTGGTGATGTCGTGGGGGAGGAGCTGGACACACTGATGACCGTGGCTGAGAGAAGGATGCTGTCCAGGCTTCAGTCCATCTTGGATAATGTCTCCCACCCTCTCTATGACACACTGGCCCAGCAGAGGAGCACCTTCAGCAGAAGACTCCTCTCACCCAGATGCACCACAGAGCGCCACAGGAAATCGTTCCTGCCTGTGGTCATTAAACTTTATAACACCTCCCTCAGAGAGTCACACACCCCCTCTCTGTAATCATCTCATCTCAAACATAGACAATAGACAATCACTTCTCCTTTTTTTTTTCGCACTATAATCATCTCAACAGACAATTCATTTTCTCTTTTTTATTGCACTATTTGCACATTATCGCTGTACATTTCATATTTTATATATTATTACTGTATATTTGTTTTTATTATATATGTTTAAAGTATTGATAATATATGTTGTTTTTATTTGTTGTTTGTATATCTGGAGTGGTAACGAAAATAATTTCCCCCTGGGATTATTAAAGTATTTCTGATTCTGATTCTGGAGTGGAATGGAAATTTCTAAGTGACCCCAAACTTTTGACTAGTAGTATATATATATATATGTTTGAATTAAATGCTTCATGGTGAGCCCAAGTTAGAAGTAATTTTTTATCCAGTGTTTTATTCATAATGCTTTTGTGCTTATTATTGCATTATAATCTGCATAAAATGTGCGTGCTGACACAGGCCTGGTAGCCTTATAATACTGTTTCATTATTTGTTTGGAATTAGGAGATTTACCATATCATTATTTGTGTCATAGACTATTCACACGTGTATGGGATTTGAACAGTGTGCTTGCAATCAAAAGAGCATTTGAGAAAGAGATTGTATGCAATAATAACGTTTTTTCATGGCTGTTTTATTGTTTTGTTTGAAATAAAAAGTAAAATAAAAAATAGTTGTCTACCTCTTATTTGCTATTTGTTTTTGTTTTAATTGCAGTTATTGACTATCTTCGACATTAACATTCTTCAAACCTGTACATTTGTGTTTAAAACGAAATATTTCAAAAAATAGTTTGTTAACAATTCACATTGGGGAGGGAAACAAGTTCTCTCTTGCCCTCACAGCTATGGGCCTCAAGATTTTGACACAATGATGAAATAGATTCCTTTTTTGATTTGGAAAAAAGATCACTCTTAGAAGCTATTGTTTATACTGTAAATACGGCAGTTACTTCTTCCTCTACTAATTTCTTTCTCTGCATGTATTTCTCTTTTTAAAACTTATTTTATATCAAACTTTTGAACACTAATATTTTAAAATACTGATGATTTTGTATGTCTACATTTTACATTTGGTATGTCCGTTGGGTGTGGTTTTACAGTTTTTTTCGATTGCTAAACGACAGTGGGCACAACTGGAGTCACATGTGCAAAACTCAAACTACAGTCTGCACTACCTACAGTCACCTGAGCTAAACAGTTCACATCACCTGCAGAACTCATTCAAAGCAACACAACTCTTAACACACGTCTCAAACAGTATGCACAGGCCTCACTGAGATAACACACACTGTCACTCAGAACACACTGAGGGTAAAAACACTAGCATCAAACACTAATACAGAAATTACAAACTTTCTCATCTTTACAGTTTGAACAATTTGAGTGACTTGACACTACTCAACAGTTTATTTAAGGAAAAATATAGATTGTATAGCATACCAATTTTTATATAAGGTAAACAAGAAGGAATGAAAATCAGCAGTTTTCTTCAATAAAGTATTTTGTCTCTAGTAATTTATGGAATTACTGGGGAAAAAAACTAAAGGTACATAACAGTACCAACGAATAGTGTGACTAATCCTGCCTCTCTCCAGCATCATGTGGCAAGTTTTCTTCATCACATTGGATGTCTGCATCATCTCTAAATAGAAATGAATGTGGTGTTTCTGTTGCTTTCACCTCCATTACTTTCTGAAAAACAGTAAAAATGCAGTTTTACTATTGTAAAGATATTGTGTTTTTCACTTTTTTTTATAGCTGTGTACATAACCTCAGACATCTTACCTGGACATATTGGTATCTTTGCTCTTTTACCCGTTTCTCTCAAACAGTACAGTGTATGATTGTTTCATTCTTATTTGGTGTTTGTATACAAAAAAAGACTTTCTGAGCTTTCTTTGTATAAATACCATATATGTTCACTAACTAGTCTAAAACAAGACACCTGCTTAGGCTTTCAGCTAAAATTGCAATCAGCAGTGTTTGATAGGCACCAGACTGAAATCTATTCTGTTTTGAATGTGTGGTTTACAGTTTTGACAGCTGTGTTAGCATTTGAACAAAGTGCTGTAAATCTACAGTGTTTTGCACGTTGTGTTTAAAGTCATGGGATAAGTGTGTAGAGTTTTGAAAACTGTGTTCAAGCAATGAAAAATGAATTAGAGTTTGGTCCACATGAACTGCTGCTGTGCAGACTGTAGTTAGAGTTTTGCACATGTGACTCCAGTTGTGCCCACTGTCGTTTAGCAATCGAAAAAAAACTGTAATAGAAGCCATTAGAGGTTTCTACCACACACTCACATGTGATTTGTATTTATGTAAGTGAAACAAATAAACAAAACATAAACCTTTTACACCTTATTATATGCTATTGTTGGTTTTACTACTAAACTAAACACCTCTTATCTATTGGTATCCCGTTGTTGCAGGACCAAACTCTGCAACACCCATAGATTTTGAGAGATAAATGATAAAACGTGATGTTCCCCCAAAGCAACACTAGGTGGCAGGTATGTAAGACTACATAAAGTATACTGTATACTGGTGTGTTGTGTGGGAGAAATAACTTGTAGTGGTACCAGCATCCACAACATGTGCACACACACCTAACACTAACACATGGCTGTAATGTTAAAAGAGCTATATTATCATTATAACAATCTCAAACTCAAATTCAAAGATTACTGTATACACTGCTGGCCCACTAAGATCTGTCTTGAATGTTAAGCATTTATTCAAATCTATTTTTAATTATAGTTATACAATGTGGTTCATGGGACTGCATCGGATATTTATCTTTTCTATCTGTGACTTTGGTTTTGGGAACAGTGGAGCTCTTCACCTCCGCTCTGTATTTGACTGAATGCAGCTAATATGTAAATTAACTGAAACTCCAGTTAGGACATGATGGAAACAAAAACTCACGTGTTATCCCAATAACATCAAAATATCAATCAGTCTGTAAAAATAATAAATCCTAGTTTGTACGTGTCTAGTTGTGAATTGCATTATTGTAATTGTCTCTATTAGAACGAAAGAAGACAGTCAACTCTGTCTGTGTGTGTGTGTGTGTGTGTGTGTGTGTGTGTGTGTGTGTGTGTGTGTGTGTGTGTGTGTGTGTGTGTGCGCGTGTATGTGTGTGTGTGTGTGTGTGTGTGTGTGTGTGTGTGTGTGTGTGTGTGTGTGTGTGTGTGTGCGTGTATGTGTGTGTGTGTGTGTGTGTGTGTGTGTGTGTGTGTGTGTGTGGGTGTGTGTGTGTGTGCGTATATGTGTGTGTGTGTGTGTGTGTGTGTATATGTGTGTGTGTCTATTTTTATTCACTAACAGTCATTATAGTACTCATTACTGTTGGAAAACTTCCCAACAGTTAGGTGTCATGACTTTCTTGAGAGAAATTTTATCATTGTGAGAAAAGTCTCCAGCCTGCCATTGCGGCCCCCTCCACCTTCCTGCCCCCCCCCCCTCATCATAAGAGAGAGACAATCCTTTTGTGAGGAGGGGGAAATATCTCTCAAGAGAGAAGGATGTGATTATGCTTTCAGAACGGGGCGAAAAGTAAAAGAAAGAAGGGAGAGAAAAAAAGACAAAAGCCACACATTGCTCAAGTTCCCCCCGCCCTGGAGGTTGTTGTGCAGGGACTTGCTAGCTTAGGTTTGGGGTGAGGTTGTCCAGCCTTAGGGCCTGTGTGAAAGCAAATCTTCCAGGTGTCAGCTATTCAATAGTGGAGGAGAATATTATCTGGCTATCCATTGTGTGTATGAATAAGCAGGGGTTTGCCACAGATAGCCTGAGATTACTTTTTCCTATTTGGGTCCTTTAATCCCGCCACAAGGGCTTTCAGGTTCACTTTCTGCTTGGCCAAGTTGTTTTTGAATCCTTTTGGTGTATATTATCTTTCACAGTTTCTGGTTTATGTTTCCCACTGCATAACCACATATCCAGGTTTAGCTAGTTTTCCAGAGGTTAAGCCAGGGTCAAGAAAGATTTTTTTAAGATGCATTGTAGGGTAGCGAAACTGGCAACAAAACGTCACACGGAGAGAGAGAAACAGTGGCTATCAGAGAGTGAGTGTGACCTCCTTGCTTCTCTGGAGGCTGTTGAGGGAAGAGGAAGTTGGATTTCATCTTCCCCATTGGCCGCTTCCTCTCCCGTCGGCTCCCCCTTCATGCTTTCCCTTTTTTTTGTGCCACAGTCCAGTGCTGCTGCTGCACCACCATCACATGCCACAATGTTGCCAGACCAGTCGGGCTGGCTGTACACAAGCCGTGACCCAGTCACAACACATACACATGCTGGTAATTTTCGCTGCTGCCTTTAGAGGCCTCATACCACGTGACGTGATTGACGTATATAGCACACACAAAGGGTTTGTTAAAGCATTTAACTGCTGTGTTTTGAGTGTAGTTTTTGCAAAGAAATATCAAATTAAAAATTAAACCTCAAACATCACACGTCAATCTATCTCTGAGGGTAGAAAAGTTAAAACCAAACTTAATGGCACAAACGGAGTGCTTTTTTTTTTGCAATGCAATTGTATTTGTTCAGTGGTTTATTGAAATTGACCCTGACATGCCCCGAGAAATCACATCAAGAGGGCAAACCATGCCTTCAGGGGAAAAAAAGTTAATTTCCTACCTTGACACACAAACACACACAAAGACACACACACAAACACTTCTACACGCAGAGTGCAACTGAAGGAGAGGCGAGGTCTGGGGTCGGGCAGACATAAGCCGGTCAGACAGAGGCTGATTGTGAAGGTGGTGACAGCACTCACTAACCTCACTAACAGCAGCAGATCTGAAGCTGAACTGTGGCTGTTAGTGAATGAAGTCAACAGCATTGGATCGAATGTCAGTTTTACCGTAACACAAATGTCATGGAATTTATGATTTAGACAATACAAGGTTGGTAGTGATGAGTAGGCTAAAATATGTTTTTAACCATTTTGCATTTGAAACGCCTTGATGCATAACACATAATGTTTTATAGGATATCCTAAACCCTTATAATAAAACAATATTTATTCGTGGCTCATCTTGAGTTACCAGCAGATCAACAGAAAAAACGGATGTATTTTCTTTGTGTACAATAAATATATTTGTCTTTTTTTATCCCTCTAACCACCCCTCAGATGTTTTCTGGGACCCTTTGAGACGGGTCCTGTATCGCAGGTTGGGGTTGATTTTATCTGTTAATTTAGAGAGATGGATATTTATCCGTTTAAATGTGACTTAATCTGCCCGGGCTTCCACTTTTTTTATGTCTGCCGTCATCCCCCCCCCCCATCACACACACACACACACACACACACACACACACACACACAACTCTCCGTCTCTGTCTCAGCTGTGAGTTTGTGTACTCAAACAGGGAGACTCTGACACCTAATCCTGGCCAAGTCCAGACAAGCTGCTTCTCTCTGCGAAAAAACTCAGGTATGCCTTTCACCTCTCTCACAGAGTGGGACACACACACACACTCACACACACACACACACACACAGAGATAGGTATTCTGTGGCTCCTGGCCCCTGACTTTTCTGTCTTGCCCATGCCTGCTTGTGGCAGCTTGTATCATAGCCTTCGCACTAGCTGTCATACCACCACATGGCAAACATTCCAGCTGGGAGAAGTCATGTAGGAAAAGGTACAGATAAAGGGAATCTTATAAAAAAACATTATTTTGATTAAGTCAAGCAAAACATACTTCTCACTTTATTTTCTGAGTAGAGGTAGTTATTCGAATGGACAGATTTTGAGACATCTGTTTTGTAGTTGTTTGATTGACTTCCCAACAAGAAATGTTAACAGTAATTTCAAACAGAGGCTCTGGGCGCAGACCCAGATGCTCTAAGGGCATGTGCTGGGTAGGCCCATTCAATAATCTGTCCATGTTCAATGGAAAAAGTGGTAATAAAGTTTGGTAGAAATATGCTTGGAATACATCAGCTATTCATTTTTTTCTGTCTCCTACTTTAAACCAGGTTTTCTGTTTCTCTTAATCTTTGTTCATCTCTCTGTCTGGGTGTTGTTCGAACTAAAGGACCCCACCTGTATTTATCTAGCAGTTCCATTCAAACACAGAGAGAGCTCAGGAAAGGCCCAGGTGCTCTGTAAAACAAATTAGACAAGGGAGGATAGTAGTGATCGTTGCACATGAACACACAACACCCCTGACGGTTTAACTGAATCTGAAACGTAATTTTTTGATTTCCATATAAGAGTGCCTAAAGGCATTCATAAGCAAAAGGTTTGCATTTTGTCATGCAAACACCTTCATAGGACATCAAACCAGTTTGGAAATTGCAACCCAACCGTTTTTGAAAATTCAACTGAGGAGCAGTTTATCCTTTCTGAATTATTTCTTATATATATGTTATATGTAACTCTGTAGGCGTGGTGGAAGAAGTTCTGAGATATTTTCCAGCTGTATAGTGGAATAAAAAGTACATTGTTTCCCTCTGAAATGTAGTGGAGTAGAACAGTGGTGGAAGAATACTTGGATTATTTACTTAAGTAAAATTACCAATACTACTATGTAAAAAAACTCCATTACAAATAATAGTCTTGCATTCAAACTCCTACTACAGCTGTTAAACACGTACTAGAATAAAATAAAGTACGATATTTGCCTCTACAAAATGTAGTGGAGTAGAAGTATGAAGTAGCACAAAAATGAAAGAGTTAAGTAAAATAGGCCTAAAAACCCCTCTAATATGTACTTAAGTCCAGTACTTCAGTAAACATACTTAGTTACCTACCACCACTGAAAAACTCTGTATTAAGTTTTTATCTAGTATTTTAAATGGTGTTACTTGAGTAACACCATTAAAATCTCTTGAAAATGAACAAACCATATTTTATATATATATATATATATATATATATATATATATACAGTACAAGCACACCTTCTCATTCAATGTGTTTCTTTATTTTCATGACTATTTACATTGTAGATTCTCACTGAAGGCATCAAAACTATGAATGAACACATATGGAATTATGTACTTAACAAAAAAGTGTGAAATAACTTTGTTAAGTACATAATTCCATATGTGTTCATTCATAGTTTTGATGCCTTCAGTGAGAATCTACAATGTAAATAGTCATGAAAATAAAAAGGAAACGCAGGTGTGTCCAAACTTTTGGCCTGTACTGTATATATATATATACTATCCAATATGAGACATTATACATTATCTACTAGACTTGCACTAATAATCATGTACGTGTACTTTAAGTTTCCATTGTGAGTAATTAAATCGTCTATCTATCTACAACAATAATTAAAACAAAAAAATGAATATTTAGGGGCAGTGGTCACAAACTGTGCCCTACCTCAGCAGTGCTCCAACATTAAGACACACACACACACACACACACACACACTGTTTGCTCTGGTAGGTTAATAATCCCAAACACTAGGATCTCCTCATACAATGGCTTCATTAAGGGGACAATGGCATTGTGTCAACTAATGACAGGGCTCCTCCTTGCCTTCTGTCTGTTCTGAGATTACCTGCAATACAGACACTCACAGACAAGTCATTATGAAAATTTAGAGGGGGGGGGGATGTTCAAACATGTGCATGTGTGTCAGTCTGAGGCCACAATGAGGCTACCATTACTCCATTTAGCCAACAACTTTTAACCCACTTGTTTTTATATAAAGCTCTTATTTATTTAGAATAAAATAAAATCCAGAGGCAGAGAAGTTCATTTTAAGCGTGTTTTCTCTGTCATTATGGTGCATTCAAGCCGTCTTTTCCTTTGCTTGCAAGCGAGGTGAGCCTCTACCTGCCTCTCTGACCCACCCGCCAATCAGAGCCCGGCTCAATCTGCAGCAGCCAATCAGCGTCAGACTCGCCCTCACCTTCAATTCTTTTCTTTTCTTTTTATAGTGAAAGAATGTCTTGCCATTAAAGCAAACGAAGGCAAATATTATAATGCATGGCAGCAGGATGTGTGGATATTTGTTATAATCTCAATACCAATTGAACACGAGACACACAGAGTGATTGGCTGTTTGGGGACAAAAGCGGCTTTACCTGCCAGGTGGAGCGGAGGAGAGAGAGAGAGAGAGAGAGAGAGAGAGAGAGAGAGAGAGAGAGAGAGAGAGAGAGAGAGAGAGAGAGAGAGAGAGAGAGAGAAAAAGAAGCGGGGCGAGAAAAGTCGACTTACCTGTAGCCCAACTTCTGGCAACTCACTCACTCTACTACCTGCTCCGACTTGAAAGTCCAGTTTCACAAGGAAGAACCGTAGAGGAAGCAAAATATGTCACAGGAGACAGACAAGTAAGTGATCGAGCCTGCCGAGAGGATCTTTGATGGTTTCAACTTAAAAGGAAAACTTTTCTTTTTATTCGCTCACTAAAAGAATCACTTTTTTATACATAGGTTTTTTTCAGAGGATGAAATTAACTTTGTGGTTAGATTACTTTTGGATATGTGTGACAAATATTAATCAATTTTCTTGGAGGAAACAACCTAAACTTGGCGCCGTGCATTTCATTAGAGCTAAATTCGCCATTTTTCTTTTTACTGAAAAAAGCCCTCAAAGTGCAAGGACTGGATTTTCAAAACACTTTGATGTCTTTGACTGAAAATAAGAGTTTTAGCTTTTTTGTTGCATAACTGTTTTCATATTTTAAGGCCTACAGTGCGCGATGGGTCTGCGTGTGAATGAGGACAGTGTGTGTTGCCCGTGGGCCTAACGTTACTGTGTTGTTTTGTAACACCAGAAACTCCTGTAGGCTGTTATTATTAAAGAATAAATTAAAACCTGTGTGCTAAAGCTACTTCTAGGACAATCAGAAGCAAAAAAACATTTCACTAACTTATTTAGGAGGGATTGTGCTTTTAAAAATACTTGTACTTAAATGTTTAATATCTTCTTAAACACCAGAAATAGCTGAGGAGGCCTTGGCTGACAGACGTCTCATAATGTTACAGAGGATCTGATATAGTTTGAGTTTGCATCCATAATTTAGCTTTAAATTTGTTAATAGTCTTAGTTATAAATGGGAATAACTGTATTATTAATAATCTATATTATTGAAATAGGGCACTTGTTCCTAACATGATGATTGTGATCTAATATTATTATTATTGTTGTGTATTTAAAAGAACTTAAAGTGTCTAAATGTAACTGCAGTGATGCTGTTTCATGCATCAGTGACAACTGCCTGCCACTATGACCCACAGTGGTAATATTTAGTCAGATCCACCAGAGTAGAGTTGTTGAAATCATAAACATCACCTAGATGTCTCTGGCCTTTTCATACCTTCATGCCAGCTCTCTACCTGCAGGCATTGGTTGGAGAAGTTGAGCAGAATTTGTAACTAAATGTAATTAAAAAAATAAATACATATCAACTTTGATAAGATGAGGCAGACAGGGTCAAACATCTTCATCCTGGGTGCCTCTTTACTTTACACCTTTACCCATGAAGGTTTGCGTCTGTGTGACATCACAGATTAGAGGCAGGACAAATGGGTTTGTTTTATTTGGCAGGGAGATCTGGCAGACAGGAGTTAATGGCAAGTAGAGAAACCACAACAGAAATATAGAGGAGTTATTTCATGTTGTTAATTCGTTTCCAAGACGTACAGACGATTTCACAGCTTAGAATATTCCTGATTAATATTTCCATATTGATTAACAATGTTAGTTTGATTCAAGCAAACTGAATGGTGAATGAACAAAAACAGGAAAAACAAGAACTAGTATGAGGCTACAGCATTATAACTAACCTCTTCTAAGACCTTTCCTGAAGGTGTGACATTATACTGATACCGTGCATTGTACAACAAGTGCAAGTTGACACATTCAGAGCCTCTCTTGTGATTGGCTGAGTTTGAAGAGATGTTGTGACAACACTTTGTGTTTAACTGGTCTGTGACTTAAGTGGGCCAACAGAGTGGAGAGACACACCCATGTAAACACACAAGACAGACATAAAAAGGGGCTATAGAATATACATTTTTAATTATTTTTTGATAACTTATTTGATATGGAAAATGTCCAAAATAATGACAAATGACCAGCTCATTTTAAATATCAGAATGAAGAGGAAAGCAAGCACATTTAAGTATAATGTGACGCTAAAACCAGCAGATACATTTACTGTATCTAGTCTATGTCCACTTGAATTAAAATGTTTATGCATGTCTTCCAGTAAGCGTCTGGTGGTGGTGGTCCCCAACGAGAGCTCCTATCCTGCAGTGCGGCGAGCTTACACCAGTGAGGACGAGGCATGGAGGTCGTACCTGGAGAACCCGCTGACAGCCGCCACCAAGGCCATGATGAGCATCAACGGGGACGAGGACAGCGCCAACGCCCTGGGCCTGCTCTACGACTACTACAAGGTCTGGATTTAATGCTTTTCTTTGTTTGATAATAAACTGAATATCTGTTGGGTGTTTGGGTGGTGGTCAGACAAGACCAGACATTTGAAGATAGCTTAATTTTTACTTTTTTTAAGATTATTTTTTGGGCATTTCTAGGCCTTTATTGACAGGACAGCTGAAGAAACTAAAGGGGAGAGAGGGGGGGGGAACGACATGCAGCAAAGGGCCGCAGGTCGGAGTCAAACCCGGGTCCCCTGCGTCGAAGAGCAACCCTCTATGTATGGGTGCCCGCTCTACCAACTGAGCTATCCGTGCACCCTTCATTTTTACTTTAAAGAAGATAGAGTCAAGCATGTTCTGAGATTTCCTTTACTTTTAAGTAAGAGCTATAAAATTTTGGACGCTTAAAATATTTGGATGTCGTGCATTGCACTGTGCCTTTCTTGCATGTTCAACAGAAAACTTTAAGGACTGTCTGCATCTTATACGTCTTTACAACTATAATATAACTCAAATATAATGAGCCATTGTCTGTTTTGAGAAAAAGCCACATGATAAACGAAAAGCACAGAAAAATAATAATAAATAATAATTCATACCATATTCATTTTTTATTTAGCAGCATATTCATTTAGACTTCTAGTTCTCCAAATTACACTGACTGTTTAAAAGTGTAATATGCTCACAGTATTATATCAGTCAGTGGAAGTCCAACAAATGAAATCCCAACACACACTGATTTATTATTAAACCACATTTCTAACTGTTTATCAAACATAATAAAGGACGGAGACACAAATCACTCACCCTCCAACATATTCTGACTTTCTCTGTCTTCAGGAATAAGAAAATTGTTAAGTAAAGATAAGAGGCCAACGTAACACGCCCTCCTTTTTATCCTTCCAGGTGCCTAAAGAAAAGAGGCTTCTGCCAGTTCCCAAAGTTCTTGAAATTACAGAGGAACAAGAGAAGAGGTCAGTGAATAAGAATAAGTATTGTCTCGCTCAAGGTTGCACATGTACAGACAGAAAACAAAAAAAGCTAAATGTGTAGTTGCTAGCAGACCTTTCTCAGCAATGTGTGGAATTAAATCCTGGAGCTCAGTGATTGCAGTAATTGACATGTGGTAAGCAGTTAAATATGAAACACTTTCAGTTTTATTAACAATAAAACACAATTTCCATAAGATAGTGATTTGAGTCAAGCACTTCTAGTACGCATGTGAGCAAATATCAGGGACGAGTGAGTCTTGTTTTACTTGAAGCACTGATACTGAATGAAAGGAGCACCGGCTGGACTGAGGCCCGGTGAAAACCTCCTGATCCCTGCAGAAGAGAAAATACAAAAGATTTTGTGACATAAAGTGTCTCTGGTTTTTCATCCATGTTTTTGTTTAGGTCTGCATTGGTGAGCAACCCCAGCAGCCAAAGTGAGGTGGAGATGGTGGACAACCGTGTTCAAGTCCTCAAATCTGTTCCTGTCAACCTGTCTCTGAACACGGAGCACCAGGAGACCAAACGGGAAGACTTCAGCAGCTCGACCGAGGTGGCATCAGGGGATGGAGGCTCGCCAGCTGTGGCCGTGGTGAAGGCCGAGGTGTACGCGCCCGTCTTCATGACGGGAGCAGGGCTTCACTACAGGGTGGAGGCAGAAGAGTCGTCGCGGGTGATCTACGAACAGAGTCCGTATGAGGTGACCACTGTCAGTCACAGTTCGTATGTGAAAGTCGACCAGCAGAGTCCGCCTGACAGCCCGTACGAAGAGGAGAGAGACGCGGTGAGAACAAACCCTAGAGTCTGAACAGATACTGTGTCAGGCCCGTTTTCCAAAAATCAAGTTTTGAAAAACTTGGTAGACACCCACACCCACACACACACACACACACACACACACACACACACACACACACACCCCTTCCACTAGGCTGGCTATGGGCCTGTGTGTTATCGTGTTATCATTACTGTGTTATGATCTTATACAGTACATGCATGGGTGGAGTTGTGGTGAAATGGTACGTGAGGACTGTAGATGTTTAAATATGATTCACTGAGAGTCCAAAGGTTCATTACCTAAACAGGAATCTTCAAGTGCTTGTTGAATTTGTTCCCTGTTTGCCTGAAATCTCCATGTCGTCATTCTGATCTTTATATATGACAATACAGTTTTTTCCTTATTTGCAGCATTGTTTAACCAGATCCTCTCTGGCTAAATGAACTTGTCCTTCTGCCCAAGTAATTTCCTCTTTCTGTATGTTTTAAGCGTTCTCAACAGAAGTACCACACACCTTCCTCTCTGGCTACAGATGACTTCTTATTTCACCAGGAAGGAGTGTAAGTCACACATATATATACACATATATAACAGTGTTAATATTCAAATACATGAAATCAAATTAATTAAAGTGTGTGTTGCTGTACACCCATCCCACCTTCTTATGTCTAATCACGTGTATGTGTGTGTGTGTGTGCGTGTGTGCGCAGTGACAGCTTCCAGTACACGCTGGACGCCACTCGCTCGCTGCGTCAGAAGCAGGGTGAGGGGCCGATGACCTACCTGAACAAAGGCCAGTTCTACGCGGTGACGCTCAACGAGCTCAGTTCCAACAAACGCCTCCGTCACCCCATCAGCAAAGTTCGGGTGAGGGTTATTTTTTATTTTGATTTAGCTGCAGTCATATATATATATCCCACAGAAAATACCAAGATGTGTTGTTGTTTTTTTGTATGTAATTAAAGTCTACCTATTACCAAACCTTAAAATGCAAAGCTGCTCTAATCTATCTTTTGATAATAACAATGGCTTGAATAACTATGTGTAATGTGAGAGGCGACTCTGCAGTTCCCCTCAGCTCTACAGAGCGTTTTAGCGTCTTTCAGCTCATTGTCTTGGATTTACTTCCTCCAACTTCATTTACAGCAGGGAACCGTTTTCAGTGAAAAAGCTCTGACAAACTCACCGTACACTACCGGCTCTGCACCAAACAGCAGACGGACAAAGTTAGCGACTGTCTGGTGAACATAGTGGAGCATTTAGCAGCTAAAGAGCCAGAAATTTACCACGGGCATTGGTAAACAAAGTGCTTAAAGCGAGTGAATGATTTACATTCCTCAGTTGGACACAAACACAACTCCAAATGAAGTGGCTGACAGGACAACAGATTAAAAGATTATTCTGGTTTGTTACAATTTGGGTTTTTGTACTGTAGTTTTGGCCATCATTTCTAATGGTTATTCTGTTATACTCACCAGAGTAATTTCTGAGATCTGGCACCATCGCTACTAGAAGTCCTACAGGGAGAGGGGTCAGACGATCAGATTGATAGATGATACAGTAAATCACTTTGTGTGGATATTTAACTGAAAGTTAATGCACCCCAAAATAAGAAGTTTAAAATGTAAACAACTGCTGATGTTTATTGCCTTGTCAGACATCTATTTTGCGATGTTGCTGCGTCGCCAGATCTCAGAGACCTTTTTATCATTCATTTGTGTTGGAATTTTATGCTATCCTACAATCCTAAAAAACTCAGTCTCAAAACTTGACCATCATTTGACCTTTTTACCCTCTCAGAGTGTGATCATGGTGGTGTTCAGTGAAGACAAGAACCGAGACGAGCAGCTGAAGTACTGGAAGTACTGGCACTCTCGGCAACACACGGCCAAACAGAGAGTCTTAGACATTGGTAAGACTTACTCCTTACTCCTCCTTTCCAAGACTTTCTCCGTGTTTTATATGTGAACGACGAGCAAATTCTTGAATAATTCAAAACACACAAACCAAAAGACAATGACAAATTTATGTTATTGCAAAAGCTGGAATGCACTTAGCTAATAAACAAGGCATGACCAAACTAAGAGCAAATAAGCCCCCACACAATTGTCTGCCCAAGGCTGTTCAGCTGCCCACCATCACACACACACACACACACACACACACACACACACACACACACACACACACTAAGTCTCTTAAATGTCTAGGTGTTGCTGAGACACACAACATAAATCCTCTAATCTCCTCTACATTGCCTGAGAGATTGAGCAAACACTGAGACAAAACAAAACTCTCTCTCTCTCTCTCTCTCTCTCTCTCTCTCTCTCACAGCATTTTCCACAAGTGTATGCTGTCAATCTGAAGCCTCATATTAAATTGGTATCTTTGACCTATTGGCTGCCAGTGTTTTTTTTTGTTTTTTTTTTGTTTTGTTGATCGGTTTGAATTTGAACCAATCACTTTTTACGCCTTGTTGAATGAGTGTGTGAGAAGCTAGCAGGCGGTTTGCATTTGACAAGCTTGGGCCTGTCAACCAGGCAGAGATTCGGAGGTATGTGGGAAGCTTGGGGTGGATGGAAGACACACAGACACACACACACACACACACACACACACACACACACACACACACACACACACACATACCTATACACAGCTTGTTGGGACAGAGAGAGGAATGCTAGCCACACTGTTACCGTGACTGGTTTTGGTCTGTTGAAAGAAATTCTTGCCCAATTTAGATCTTCATCTTACAGTTATATATTTACATGAACCAATCCAAATCCTACTCAGCCTACAATTCACACATATCTTTATTTCTGTTCCCAACCGGGGCATAGCGGAATAGATTAAAGTGGTTGTGAGATGGTTACTGTGTTTGGAAATGAGAAAAATTCAGCTGCACTAAGTTTTGTTTAGTTTTGGACTTTTCTCAGAATTTGTCTTGGTTCCTTGTTCTTTTGGAATACTAAATTCTTAAACTGTGAAACTTTCTCTGAGCAGTGAGAATCACTCTTTGATAGACAGGAACCCTTCGACAAGTGTTGCAAATGGACAGTGCTTCGTAGTAAAGGAAATAGTTTAGGAAACACACACATTTGCATTCTTGCTTAGATGGTAAGATTGATACCACTTTCACGTCTGAGACTGGTATCAATCTTCTCATCAAACTCTCAGCAAGAAAGCAAATAAGCGGATTCCCCAAAATATCAAACTATTTCCTTTAAGCACAAGAGGTTGGGAACCGCTATCGGATAACTGCAATAACTTGACTTTCTGTTGTTTTGCTGGTGAACAGTATCTCAGTATTAACATGATTTAAAGATTTGTTTGACATTTTTTAAAGCTATCATTAGATCCTGCTAAGAGGAAGTGTGTTATCCCTTTGCATCCTGTTTGGCATTTGTGAAACAGTGTGAGTCTGTTTGTTTGTGTGTATGAGCCACAGATAGATAGCGTGCATTTCCAGTTTGACCCACAGAGCAGAGCTACTCTTCTGTGCCACACTGACAGGTGTAGTGTAAACCCAGTTGCCTATCTGCTCATAGATATGCACACGCTGTCAGCATGTACAAACATAGATCCCCATAACAGATTGCAAACGAGGATGCTGAGAAACTACTTATCACGTTTAAAATACTATAATGATGTGTTAACAGTCCAAACCACCAAAGTATTTAGTTTAATATCAAAACTAAAGAAAGCAGACAAATGATTTTAGCTCTAATTTTTGTGCGTGCATGACTGTGCATCAAAGTGGGGAATCTCCACTCAAACAGTTCAGTAGGTCAAATGACAGACCCCTCCACCCTGCTCCTCAGAGCTGGATGCAGCCTGTAATCTGAAGCTGTCCAGAGAGCTGATCTCAATAGCGATGGAGGGTTTGTTGGGGGCGTGGGGGGTAGGGGGGCGATCATGCCCCTGGGCTGCGTCACAGAATGGATCATTTGAATGGGGTTATTTCTTAGGGGATACTAGCAGTTAGGCATGTTGCCGCCTGCCTTGCTGCTTTGTGCACCTGCTAAAGAACCAGGAAGTGTCGCCGTAACGGCGGTTAGGATGATGGAGGAAGTCGCAGGTCATTCAAGCGAGGGGGGGGGGAATGCTCTGAGATGTGACCAGCAGAACTGTTGTCGGATGAGCTGCCTCTCCATAAAAAGACGTTCTAGAATAAATTTGCTTTTACCGCAATTAACCCTTCAGTATTGTCATGCTTTATGTCGGGAGCCTTTGCTCTGGAAAGAGGTAACCGACAAGATGGACCTTGGAGATTTTTCAGACTCCCTTATAATATTGAATGAGAAACAACATTGACTGGGGGTTACCCACTTGTTTGCCTCCTCCCAGGTGGCCTGACTCTGCTTGACTTAAAGTTCTAAAGCTGTGTGTAATGTAAGGGACTTTAGGTTTTTGGTATGTCTGTGTCCATGTAAACATGGTGTACCAATAGCTTCTCTGATCAGGAAGGAGATCTTAGGCTGATCGAGTTATTCTTTTATTCATCTATAACGATTGACCTGAAGTACAAGTTTTCCACATCAGACGTTCAGCCCAAATCACATCTGTCTCATCCTATCAGCGTCTCTTTCACAGATAGATTTTTATTGTAGCTGGAACCCAATCCCATGAAAAGACCAAATCCAACAATGCACTAGTCCTTCTCTCCCACTTTCCTACCATGTCTAAGCCTATTTAAAACAGCTCACAAGTAGGCCTACATAGTTTAATATTTTGTTACCACAGCATACCGGTGTACTTAATGCCTCACATTTAAAGTCCCTCCAATTTGTGGTCACACAGGTCAACAATAGCCAACTGATGCTCTCACCTGACTTTTAATATGGTTCTCAGAGCCAGATAGCCTCCTGTGTTCCTCCTGCTTCCTTTGAAGCCTTTGAGAGTTTGTTTGCCCAAGCAGATAAGGTTTTATCTTATAAAATTGAAGCGTGCCATTTGATTGCTTATCTTAACAAACAATAGCTACCTGCTTGTGTCATTTATTGACCAATTTGTGCCATGTGTGGAGGGGAGATATGATGTTTGGTCAGGTTTTTTAAACAGCAGATATCGGCAAAGTAAAGGGGAATGCACGTAGATTGAAAAAATACTTTTGAGCATGCTTTTATGGCAGAAGTTATATTTGAAAGGGCAGAAATAAACCATCCCTCTGCTTGTCCTCACAGCTGATTACAAGGAGAGCTTCAACACGATTGGCAACATTGAAGAAATCGCCTACAACGCCATCTCCTTCACCTGGGACGTGAATGAAGAGGCCAAGGTACTAAACACAAATATTACTGTCTTTTTTGCGGGACATAAATGTTCCTTTTAATTTTCCTAGAAACCGGTCTACTATATTCACTCTCGCTGGAGGTGGGCTGTAGATGTAAAAGAAAAAGAAAAAAAAGCAGCGGGACAGGTTATTTTGTGCTGATTCAGGTGTTGGCAAACAAATGCATTCGCTTGACAAATGAACTGTGATGCAGGCAGCTCACCTGTAGACATCACAAATACTCACTTAAAGAAATGGTGAATTAAATCGTAAACATTTTGTTATACAAGAATTGAAAGCCAAACGTGGGTCCTTTGCACCAATGGGTATGTTTTCCGCTGTCCATCATGAGGCTGATGGCCAGTGTTGTGTACTTTTTGCTGTGTTTGTCTTCTTTGTGTTTGTGCCCCACTCCTTTGTGGCCACTCCTTAAATGGAGCTCCGTCACTGTTTAACTCCAGAGGCCCCCAAGGGCCAACACAGAACAATCCCTGTCCCCACCCTCTGTTGTTTGTTTTGCCCTCATTTCTGTGTGAATGCGAGTGGTTGTGTGTGTGTGTGTGTGTGTGTGTGTGTGTGTGTGTGTGTGTGTGTGTGTGTGTGATGTGGCTTGTTCATTGTAATAGCAGCCCGCGGACAAAGACGTTGCTGGTGGAAATCCAAGCACACTTAGTTCTCTGGACCAATATTGACTCTTTCTCTCTGTACTTCTGTCGCTCTCTTTCTCTTAATCTGTGTGACTATTGAGCCTGAATATATCTGTGTGGTAGCGCAGGAACAGGTGTAATGCCAGCTCAGGTAGCTTATTGTTCAGCATGCCTCTACTGTTGTAGGTCTAAAAAGGAAGGGACAGAATTATTCCAAAAGTTGCATTAAAAGTTTATTTTACGTGTTTTAGACCAAATAAAAAACTTTTGATTGTCTATTTTAAGTCTCAGGGGAAACTTCTTGTTTACTAAGAAAAAGTGTAAGGAGCGCTTCTGGTCCTTTTAACCACCGGTGCTCATGTAAGGGAATAAAGTTCACGGAGAGGATGGTTTAAGTGAAAGAGTGAACCAGTCAGCTGATTTGGTTGGGAAGAGAGAGAGAGAGAGAGAGAGAGAGAGAGAGAAAAAGAGAAAATGTGAAGTATAGAAATCTACCTGAATGAACTTACGCTAAGCTTCATTTCATAGCAGACAGTTGAGACGTGTCAGAAAATGAGGAGAGAGTGTAGGTGGGATTCTCAGCTGACCGCCATTGCGCCGCCGCGTAAAACTGCCGTGACATTATCTTCAACGCAACACTTGCTGAACCGTTTCATCGGCAACCAAACAAAAGAACACATCTGCACTTGGTCATTTGTATAGCGCAGCTGCCATTTTTAAAATAAATTGCGGTCACTATTGATGTTAGCTTAACTATTTAAAAATGGTGGGTTTGTGCAGGATGTCTCGTGTGATGGTTCCCTCTGACCAATCACTGGTCTGCAGCGTTTTTACTCCACCTTCTAGTATTGCTCGGAACTAGGGTTGGGTATCATTTGGGTTTTTTCCGATACCGGTGCTAAACGGTGCCTGAACCGAAATATATATAATATATTTATAATGTTTATAATATAAAATATAAAAAAGGAGCACAAAACGACAGTTGGCGACATTAAAGAACGGCTTGTTTATTGCTAAAGCCATATGGTCAAAATTAAATGATTGATTAATAATGTAATAACAATAACTTATAACAATGACTTATTTCACCAGTAAACCGCTGGTAAACGACAAAAACAAGCACCAGATAGGAAAAGGGTATTTTACAATAACTTTGAATGCACCACAAGGCTGGCGAGTTTCAAGTGAACGCACCGTCTGTGTTGTTTTTCCGACAACGGCAGCTGCAGTCAGACTGTTACGTCCCGGTGTTGGACTCCTCTACAGGGAAACACAGTCACACTTCACACCGCTTAACGTAAGCTGTCAGCATTTTAACCACTGTGTTTAATCCAGCTACTAGCTAACGGTAACGTAGCGTCCCGTGCAGCGATGCTTCTGAAAAAAAAAAAGTCAGGCACCGAAATGAGGAACCAAAATGTTACTACCGTTTATGTCGGAACAGGTGCCCTATTGGCACCGCGTTTCGGTACCCAACCCTACTCGGAACCTCGACCTAGGTGTTAACAAAAAAAGTACCAGGTACCAGGTACTATCCACAGCTTTTGTTAATGGAAAACCAAAAAAGAGTTAGTCGAGCCGTACCATGCAGTGGAAATGGAACATTTGTAAAAAGAGAACCCCAGAGCATAGAATGGCATCAAATAGACCACGCCTGTGATGCAGTTCATAATTGTAACTCTCAATGTTTAAATACATAGGAAATTGGAGATACATACAGAAAAAGACACTGTTATGTAACAAGCTTCTCACTAATCTGGTGTGGTATGTAGCCATGCGGTTACATGTAGTTTTGACTTCTATCTACAGAGATTCTGAGATATCTGATATTTCTGGTGCAAAACAAACACAACAGAGAAAGAAAGGAATTTTGTTTGTAAATACCTTTGAAACTTTCCACAGAAACAATCTCCCACTCATGGCGCTGAATGTAGACATTTTAAATTTGAACTGTTTTTGGCAACAGCAAAAAAAAAAGTATTCATCAAGTATTTGAAATACAGACTTTAAACGATGCAGCATGTGTCTCTGAGCGGGAGTATCAAGTCATGTTTTAAAAATGAAAATATCTTCAACCACACATACAGTAAATGAAATAATATTGTTTTTTTCATTTTGTGGTCAAGGACCGTCTTCTATTTGCACCTGTCAACATTTTGAGTTGTTGTGGTTGATTTGGTCGATTAAATTGTGTATAAAAGAATTAGATTACTTTAAAGAAAATAGCTTAAGAAAAAAATTAACTGTTATTTATTGTAACATCAAACACCTCTGGTCCCCCGCAACCCTCCTTTATGTACCCCCTGCAGATCTTCATCACAGTCAACTGTCTGAGTACAGACTTCTCTTCTCAGAAGGGGGTCAAGGGTCTTCCTCTGATGATCCAGATCGACACGTACAGCTACAACAACCGCAGCAACAAGCCGCTGCACAGGGCCTACTCACAGATCAAGGTCTTCTGTGACAAGGTGAGGAATCACTTCCTCTTCATCAGTTATAAGGATGTTGTCTGGAAAAGTTTCGTCATTTTGTCAGTAAATCTATGTCCGTTAAAGGGTACCATTTAGTAAACATTGTATTGGGACGAGGGTTTTTGCTCCCTGTTTTGTATTTTCTGTCCGTATTTTTTAAGTGGATTTAAAATGTGTTAATATTGCTCATTTGTAACTAGGTCTGCAAATAATCAGTCTGCTCGATTGATTAATCAATCATTTCATTTATAAAATGTCAGAACAGAGTGAAAAATGCTTGTTATAATTTCCACACAACATGGTGTATTTGAATTTGTTGTTTTATTCTGCCATCAGTCAAAAACTAGAAAGCTATTCAGTTCACTTACATATATGTCAAATAAAATCAGGAAACTGAATGGACGACCAAATATTGAACAAGACAGATGAGATAAACTACAGCGGTGTTCTTGGCGATTTCTGGAGAGGAGATGTTAAAAGTTGCTTTCAAATGAAGCATTATTATAGCAGTTGTGTCCTGATGATCAAAGTAAGCCTCCAACTTTTATGAGTAAAAAAAGCAGAATATTACATATATTGTTGCTGTCAGCAATGAGAGTTTGTGTATGTGTTGAGCTGTTGGGATTTTTGCCATCAAGTGAAAATGCTGCAGTATATATTGTAAATGTGTCACAGACAGTGTTTGACTATGTCAGTGAGGGAGTTAAACCATGACATAAGTCCTCCCTCTAGTGGTCTCACCTGCACATTGAGCCTCCAGATACACCTGTACATACACACACACACACACACACACACACACACCATTACTCATTATGTCAGAGTGTGTTTAAAGGATGCTGGTAACATTTCCACAAACCGATGTGTTCAATATGTTTTTGTCTGTTGTCTTTCTCAGGGAGCAGAGAGGAAAATAAGGGACGAGGAGAGAAAACTGTTCCGCAAAAAGTCAAAAGGTTTGAATTGCATGAAAAAAATCATTTTGCTTGTAAAATGTTGGTATCAAAATCAGAGGAAATTATAGATGCAGGATGTGATATGAGGACCGGAGAGGTATCAAACGCCCTCTTCATTAACTCTTTATGAAATAACGGTGAATACATCTCTCTCCCCTGCTTTTAGATATTTGTGTCTACAAGGTATTCATTTTAGTTTCTTTGGCTGGAGAAATCTATCTGTTCTTTTCTAAAAAATCTTCTTTGTCACTGGTGTTTAGGTAAAGATGGAGGTGTAGGGGTGATAACCGCTCCCAAGAAGTCCGACACCACTTATTTCAAGACTATGAGCGACTTGGAGGCTCAACCCGTACTCTTCATCCCCGACGTTCACTTTGGCAACCTGCAGAGGGCCGGACAGGTATAGATTGCCTCTCTATAAACAAAAGTGAAAGAACTTGTTTCCTTTTACAGTAACTGAGTTCATCTGCTGAAAGGGGAAATTGGAGCTGCCACAGTAAAATGCTGTTTACACGTTGATGCATCAGTTTTAACAATCTAATCATAAATTGGATATATAAATAAATCAGTCATAAATAAGTCACAGCAGCTGTTTTTTTTTTTTTTTAAGATAATTTTTTGGGCATTTTAGGCCTTTATTTGACAGGACAGCTGAAGACATGAAAAGGGAGAGAGAGGGGGAATGACATGCAGCAAAGGGCCGCAGGTCGGAGTCAAACCCAGGCCCGCTGTGTCGAGGAGCCAACCTCTGTATATGGGTACCCGCTCTACCAACTGAGATATCCGGGTACCCCACAGCAGCCATTTCTATGCAGAATGAGTACTTCAAGTGCTCATAATATGCTTTTTCCTTTTTCTTTATTGTGTTATATATCTTTTTTTGTGCATGTTATAAGTTTACAAAGTGAAAAGCCCAAAGTCCACCCCAAAGGGACTTACCATGTCCAACAGAAAACACTGTTCACAAACTGCTCCAAACAGCTCTATTGTAGTCCAGCCTTTACTTCCGTGACGAACGTGTCACTTTGTATGTTATAATGCTCGCCTAGCATGCCCTCATACTCTGCTTCTTAATGGCTAGTTGTCCTTACCTAGCTACTGCTCATGTGTGACTCCCAACAAAGATGGTACAGAAGCGTGATGTCTCACTCTGTAGCTAAAACAGAAAGCTCAACACACAGGGTGAAAAGAGGAGCTGCAGCAATGTGCAGTACAACAAAAATATGGTGTTTTTTGAAAATTAAACCATGTAAACCTATTCTGGTACAACCTCTAAATACAATTATGAACTTGAAAATGAGCATAATATGAGCACTTTAGAGCTTGAGTATTTCTCCCCCAACCTCCTGTCTTCGAAGAATTTCTCAATATGAATTAAATATTCTACTTAATGTTTTTATTTGTACACAAAGCTTAAAACGTACATTAATGCGTAATACTTCATTTGCAGGTGTTTACCTTCAACACAGAGGAGATTGAGAGAGAAGGGTGAGTGTGTGTCAATGAGCATTTTCATTTACACACGTGATATAAATATAAAGTATGCAAATGAAAGCAGGTACAGATACCGACCAAAGGCATACAGAGGAAGTGTTGTGTCACCACAAATGCAAACACATTGCATACGTTTATGGCACTTGACACACGTTTGTTTGTTTTTGTGTGTTTTCACCAGGAGTGTGCTGGTGAAGAGGATGTTCAGGTCGCCAGATGAAGATCTGTGTCCGTCACCTCAAAAACAGATCAAAGAGGAGACGCACAAGAAAGGTACAACATGGCTGCTTCCTTCTTTGCACGCTCCAAACCCAGGTTATAGATTATATAAGGTTTATTCTTCCGCCTCTCTCTGCAGTGCTGTTGTACGTAAGAAAGGAGACGGACGAGGTGTTTGACGCTCTAATGTTGAAGAATCCCACACTCAGAGGCCTGATGGATGCTGTGAGTGACACCTTGCTGTAAGAGTGATGTGAAAGGCACAATTTGTTTGCAGCAGAGCACCCGTTTACAAACTGCTTTCATCTGTCATTCGTAGATATCAGAGAAGTACGGCGTGGCCACAGAGAGGATAGCCAAAGTGTACAAGAAAAGTAAAAAAGGGTGAGTAAGGAGACAGATTGCAGTTGTAGGTCTATTTGGAGCCTTGTGTTAAGCATGTGAAATTAAACTTTAGTGTCTTTTGTGTCAGGATCCTGGTGAACATGGACGATAACATCATTGAGCATTACTCCAACGAAGACACCTTCATCCTCAATATTGAGAGCTACGCAGACGCCTACAAGATCACACTGACAGAGATCTGACTGCTCATCAGCCGACTCGAAGGACCGCAAGTTGAGACGAAAGAGACGCTGTGACTGCTGGTTGGCTGAAATCTACGAGGCTGCTATTGATTGGCTGATAAGCTGACTGACAGTATTGGAGATGTTGGCGTTGCTCCAACGCTCTGAGGTCAACGTCGACACATTTCATTCCTCTCTGACACTGTTACACTATGAAGCAAGTCATATGGAGGACGACGACCCTATAAAGAGAGGACATTATAGAAATTCTATGAACTGGTTATATTTACATCCTCATTGTACTCATCCTCTATGTTGTGAGGTGAAATGATGTAGTACAGATCCATGGCCTCCACTTTTGCTAAATATTTTTATTGTATAAAAAAGTTGTACTTTTCTGTACAGTCCTGTGTTTCTGCCAAATTACCCATCAGGAGTAGCCTCATGAAATACCTGATGCACTGTATGTAGCTTGAATTAGTTGGGTCTAATTAACGTAGCTTCTTTGCCTGCCAGCCTTTGTTTGTGTTAGTTGTGTTATTATTTATTAATGACAATGTTTTTCATTTCTTTAGCAATTTATCCAAGGATTTCAAGTACTTACATTTCAGTGACTTTGTTTAGTCGTCCTCTCTAAGAGTACTCAAGGAGTTTTCAATGGCTTATCTCTATTTTTCAGCCATGTTGTACTATTTACATGTTGACAAATTTGTAGGACCTAACATGAAATGGTAATGACAAAAAAATAAATACTGTAAACAACGTTTGTTTTGGTGACAAATGGAACTTGACCTCATTTTCTTGGCTCTATTGAAAAATGAATAAAGTTATATATAGAGATGTCATTTTTGGTTAAACAAGATTAAGAGTGAGGTTCTGTTAGGCTGTACCTAAGACGTAGGTTTCTTTGAGCTAAATGCTCACGTACACAATGACAATGCTAACATACTGATGTTGAGCCAGTATCCTGAAACAATGAAAAAGTGGGTGTGTTTTAAGGCAACGTAACTATACCAAATCACATGAATTTTGCTAGTCAAGTAATGGAAGTTACTGCTTTGATATGCTATGCTAAGCTAGGCTAACTTAGTAAGCTTAATTTGTTTTGTTTTTTTATATTTAGTTACTCTCCCATGTGGGTCATCTAAATGAATTACCATAATGTCTATTCATCAAATGTCATACTTTTCAATTAGAAAAATAACTGTTTAAAGTAAATTTAGCTTTAGCTAAGGCTAGCCAGGGGCTGGCAGTGGTTATCTGCCCAGCTAGCTTTTATTTGACATTAGTATAACCCATTGGCAGGCCATGTATCTTAAAGTGATGGTTCGGAGTAATTTCACCCTAGGGTCCTTTGCACCATGACCTCGAGCCAAACACCCCCCCAGAAGCTTTTTCACCTGGGTCTAACATTGAGAGCGTATAGATTGCAATATTGCGAAGGTTAATCGATTGGTACACTGTTCTAATGATAAATTAGTTCACGATATAGTTACTTTCATAATGATAATAAGAAGTTTATAAATAACACTTGCCTGCTGGCTTCTGCTCTCTGCTGTTGTTGTTGCTGTTAAGACCGAGTGCTTAGGTACATCTACAAATTACAACAACCAAAAGAGATGCAATAAAAATATTTTTAATTTAACTTATTTTTTAAAGTAAGTGCTGTAGTATAACTAGCAGGAGACAAGTAATAATTGAGGTAAGTTTGGAGACATTACCTTATTTAATCATTAAATTAATAAATATTTTTGTTGCATCTCTTTTCGGTGTTGTAATTTGTAGATGTCCCTAAGCACTCTTACTGCCCGGTAGTAACAGCAGCAGCAGCAGCAGAGAGCAGAAGCCAGCAGGCAAGTGTTATTTACATACACTTCTGGTGTACTTACAAACTTTACAATCCATCGTTTTATGAGTGCATAACCTATATATACTAGTGTAGACCTTTGGTATCATTTCGGGCATTATTAGTGGGGTAATGTTAAGAGACACTTCGGATCCATTAGCCTCTGCGCTAAGCTATTCAGCGGCTAACGCTACTCTAGCTAACTCTCCCAATGTTAGACCCAGGTGAAAAAAGCTTCTGGGGGGGTGTTTGGCTCGAGGTCATGGTGCAAAGGACCCTAGGGTGAAATTACTCCGAACCATCACTTTAAGCCTGGGCCTTCAGTACTATCCTACAGCAATTAAAGGGATACTTCACCGATTTCGCATTAAGCTTTGCATCAGTAGAAACACGGCAGTATTTTCGAATGACCGTGCTTCCCTCCCTCATGTCCCCCTGAGATGAGAGATCTCTGTAAAAATATTTATTAATTTAATGATTAAATAAGGTAATGTCTCCAAACTTACCTCAATTATAACTTGTCTCCTGCTAGTTGTACTACAGCACTTACTTTTAAAAAATAAGTTAAATTAATAAATGTTTTTGTTGTATCTCTTTTGAGTGTTGTAATTTGTAGATGTCCCTAAGCACTCGTCTTACTGCCGGTAGCAGCAGAGAGCAGAAGCCAGCAGGCAAGTGTTATTTAAATAAACTCCTGGTGTACTTACAAACTTTCCAATCCATCATTTTGTGAGTAAATAACCTATTTGTACTAGTGTAGAAGTTTGGTATCATTTTGGGCATTATTAGTGGGGTAACTTACAAAATACACATTTGGATCCATTAGCGCCTGCACTAAGCTATTCAGCTGATCACGCTAACTCTCCCAATGTTTGATCCAGGTGAAAAAAAGCTTCTGGGGGGTTGTTTGGCTCGAGGTCATGGTGCAAAGGACCCTAGGGTGAAATGACTCCGAACCATCACTTTAAGCCACGGTGTTGGCTAGTTATGTCTTTATTACATGTTACATTGTCTAAATATATATGAAAAAAGACAATCAGCCATCTTCCTATTTTGTCTTTATTTGAATAACAAAATGGACATTCTACACAGAACACAATGCAAGTTAATAATATAAAATCTACAAAATGACAGTGAAGTTTTTTGTTCGACAGTTAACTGCACAGTATAAATGGATACAATACTGTATTTTTTTTTTTATTAATCTATATTTGGCACTTGACCACAAGATGCTACTGAAGTGAAATGTGGGACTAACGTACTTGATCACCTACTTGAAATATGCAGAAGCCCAGAAAATTTATCACAACTATTCCCCCTTCAAAGTCCTCATTCATCCACCTGTGAAGACTATTGCATCTCATGGTGTTTTCAGACTAGCAGGTACAGAGAGGTGAAAGTTAAGTAGAATGGAAGCAGTAAAGAGCTATCAGTAAATCCGGCTATAACAGAGCTGTAACTTGCTACCATCAGTGCTTTGTTCTGATATCGCCATTATCACAGTAGCACTGAAACTGTCACCTGCCAAAAAATAGTTGTTGCACATTCCACAGATGTAAAGTCACATTTGGACAAAACTTGAGATTTGCAGAGGTTACTGTTGCACTTTAATGACGCAAACACCATTTAGAGACCGTTTACACACCAGTTACACACAGTACACGAAAAACGTAATGACTGCCAATGTTTACTGGCTTCCTGGGAAATATTAGGTCAGTGGAGGGGCGGTTGGGGATCAAACTGAGATCTGTAGCTATTTAAGGGAGAAAAAGTAGCTACATACACTAAATGTAGCAGTGGATATTTAAAGCAAAATGTATAGCAATATGTGTGGTCCTCTCCTTTTTAACATCTCTAGCATAAATATGATGAATATACTGTACAACCTTCTTTCATATCATATTCGTCAAGTAAAATAAAATAAAATGTTTATCATCACATTCAAATAATTTATACGTCAAAGAATAGATTTTTCTTCCATTGTAGCAAATTTCCACAATGTGATAACAGAGTAAAAGAATATATAAGTAAAATACTATATATTCATATAAGATCTAACTTTTTTTTTTGCTCATACGCTTGTTCAACCATAATTGAAGGAAGAGAATCACAGATGTTTATATGCATTTGTCAAGTTAATGTAGTCTTCAGAAAAATAAAAGCTGTGTGTGTGTGTGTGTGTGTGTGTGTGTGTGTGTGTGTCAGGCATGAAAACGGGTCAGGGGTGAAAAAGGTGAGAAGGATATTACCCCTCTAGGTAGGTCCGGGGGCATGCTCCCCCGGAAGAAAATGTTAAATATTCTATATTTTAAAGCATCAATCTGATGCATTTTGAGATGAATTTTTTGCCAACCAACAGTGTAATATTTCAATATGCACTCATTAAAGTTAATTTGACTGGCAAAACAGTTAATGTCCTTCTGACATTACACAATAATAAAAGTCATAATTTTTAAAAAGTAAAAAGTTTTGGATCAATTTTTACTTCTTCCAACCATATGTTAAATAAAGAGTCAATGTGGATTTACATATTGGAATAATATCATAATCCTACAATGAATCATTGTGAAAACTAAACTTTACTACTTTGGCCAGGTCATCATCAAAAAAGCAAATTAGTAAATTCATGATTTTGTCCATGTTGATATTAGCTGCTTTATTTACATTTAAAAACGTTGCATTGTTTATCTTTTCATATAGCTAGAAGTCTAAACTCTGGGACAAGGCCGTTATGTTTATATAACTGCCATGCTGATTCCAAACAAACAGCTTTGTCAAGGCAGTTTGGGCTTCAGATAGCTTTTACAAATCATGTTCCGCTATGAACGTGCACACACGTATTGTTTGTATCACGGTCGGTCAGTAAAGGCGCAGTCGCAACGGTAGCGGTCGTTGTGAGTGCACGGACCGAAGCTTTGTGATTAGCATCTAATGACTAGCAAGCACTTTCTTACCGCTGCTGCCGTCCAGTCTCTTCCTTCAACATGCGCTGCAGAAGCAAGCACCCGGCTCCATAGACAGTATCCCGGCTCCCTCAGTTTGAGGCACTAAGTGCTAAACGGCTTCCCGTCTCCACCCTTTTCCACTAGTCCTCTATTCATATCCAGCGCCATTTTTTTTAACTACTTTCTCAACTAAAGCTGCCTGTATCTACATGCTCCAAGTTTGATAAACTTTGCCTCCATTTTTTTTAGACGCGTTACCACAGAGACCACAGCGGCACCGCACTCTGACATTTCGGCAAAGACCCGCCCTACTTTGCATCTGATTGGCTAGAACTCGTTTCACTGGTTGGTGGAAGTTCGATGATTGGTTAAATCCATAGACAGTATGGTTAAATCCAGCGCAAATCCCATGTGGACTTTTTAATTTATTTATTTTTCTAAAATAGTCATACGCCAGAAATCGGGCACCAGGCCCGAGTACTTACACCCCCCCCCCTCCTTAAACATTTTCTCATCGAATCTACACGATTCACGTAGGTCACCGGGTTTCAAAACGGCGAATTTCGCCGAAAGGTGAGTGATTTTCATGTCTGGTGTGTGTGTGTGTGTGTGTGTGTGTGTGTGTGTGTGTGTGTGTGTGTGTGTGTGTGTGTGTGTGTGTGTGTGTGTGTGTGTGTGTGTGTGTGTGTGTGTGTGTGTGTGTGTGTGTGTGTGTGTACACAGAACTTGGCATAAAAAGTCACTTTCAAAAGAACAGATGGTTGTAATCTGTAGTCAAAATATTCCTTCATTTAGAGTCAATTTTGGTTTAAAGTAACATTTCTCCAAGCTACATTAAAAATAATCAGCTTTCATCCCTTTTAAAATCTTTTATGGTTAAAAACTATCCGAAACGTCCCATATCTCCTGTCATCATAAGCCATAGTGTAAGCTGTGAACGCTTGTCGTCCCAGACTCACATACTTCATTTCATCCAGTGTTAACATGGAGCTAGACTGCAATTGCAACTTTGTGAAAATCTGTCCTTCATCCCTCAACAAACCGAGTCAGTTAAAAGACAACAATTATTCCCTTCAAATAAGGAATTATTCTTTAAAAAAAAGAAAAAGAAATGAAAGAATAAAAAGAAACAGCAAACTTGGATTCAGCTCAATGTACCTCACAAATCTGTTGGATTATCCTCTCTGGCTGTCTTCTCAGACAGAGAAAGCACAACTTTGATTCAGTGTTTAACAAGTCTTTGATGGGGTTTGAGTCCTTTGAGTTATATTTGTACCATATATGAGACCCATGTTGTCTTCAGCTTTTGACCAAACAGAGGCACATTTAGAGCATGTGCATGTGGCCGTCTGAAAGGTAAGATATGCGGCAGGCTTTGGTACTTGTAGTATGCACAGTTGTTGCATGTTTTCTATGTGTGTGTTTGTTAATGGGCCTCTATAGCTCAAGTGATCAAATCTGAACAATCTCAGGTGGGTCAGCTTGGAGAGATTTTGAAAATGTGTTAAATTAATCAAACTGCGATGGAAAAAAAGTCCAGTTTTCTACTGCCCAGCACTGCTGGGATCGCACTGAAGCAGCCGGACGATGGAGGGATCGTTCTTCGCTCCCTCAACAAACTCCTCAAGGGACAGTTTACCTGTGAGAGACAGACAGACAGACAGACAGACAGACAGACAGACAAAGAGTATTGTTAATTGTCCTGTTTATGTGTTCTAGCAGATCTAACTAGATCAAAAATAGATTAAATGAAAACAAAGAGCAGATATCTTCCCTAAGGTGATGTGACACGTTATCAAAAAAATTATTTTACAGAGTCTCTTAAATATCTATAGCAATACATTTTTAGTTAATTTGTTTATTTAAAGTTTTTGATATTAATAAACGTCCGTTACATTCAAGCCATTGCCAAATGAGTTGCTACAAAGTTAATTAATCAGCTCCACACAACTCTCTCTGTATTTCTCAGTATGGCTGTGTTCAGAAGATTGTGTCGTCCGGTGATTTTCCCACACAGAAGCTCGATTGAAGATAATTAACTCTTCTGAAGAGTCCATCATGTCCTCCGTGTCCTCCTTGGCTACTAGCAACTGCGCATGCACGATCACGTAAGGCTTGTATCATGTGGACGCCCAGAGAGTTTTGTTGTCATTACTCAGAATTCCTCATGGGAGCGACAGCAACTACGCACTATAGCTTTAAATGGCTTCAACTTAAAATGCTAGAGTGCATCTACAGAACTTGACCAGTGTTGCCAGATTGGGTTGACGTTTCACTTCTTTTAATAAAATAAAATAAATTGAGAGTGACGGGGCATTGAGTTCAGTTATAGGCGTTAAAGAAGCTACCGTTTCAGCAGAAAACACTGCAGCAAAGTGACTTACCATCTCGATTTAAGTCCATCTGCCTGAAGATCTTGTCTGTGCGTTTCTCAGGTGTGGACTCATCCTCAGGCATCTTCATCACAGAGGAAACCATCTTGTAAATAGCCTGAATACAGAAAGGTGGAAGTCATGAACACACATTTTAGTATGGAAGCTTTTATGTTTCTGACTGTAAATTATGTTGTTTTGGTAAGTTTATTTGTAGATATCTCAGTCAAAAACTCCAACGACAAAGACAACAATAAAGAGTCTACAGTCTGATCACGTTTCATATGAGTTATACCGGCCAGAAGCACAACAGCAAGGTTGCAACAGCTGGATTTTTTTATTTATATATATATATATATATATATATATATATATATATATATATATATATATATATATAGTGAATGTGTTTTGCTTCACTCTTTAGGTTTCCTGTGATATTTAAAAGCTAGCACTGGTAGTATATATTAATAGTGCTGCAAACTTTTGTTTTTTAGCCTGTCCCACCTTTCTATTAGACACTTTAACCTTAGAGTGTGAAATATTCCTCATAATGATGAAGAGTTTTGTCAGATCATCTGTCCAAACATCAATGCACCAGAGCAGCTGTGTACATCTGCATTCATCACACAGACACACACCACCAAGATGGTGATTAGGGCTGCAGGTATTGATAATTTTATTATGAGTTAGCTAGTTAGTGTAGTGATTTTTCAATTAGCTGATCTGACCAGAAACAACAAAATCTAGAGAATGTAATAACATATAAAATATAAGCAGTCCCTAGCATTTGAAAAGGGGTAATACTTTGGTATTTGTAGTAGATAAAGAAAAAATAATACATTTTAATATAAATCATTTCTGATCAACTAATTGATTATCAAGTAATTGGCATTAATAAAAAAGCATGGGTATGTTTTTTGGGGGGTTGTCAAATTTTGACAGCTGTATTGAGGAAGATAACTCAAGAAAAGAAGGTCACAGAAACTTCAATTCAACAATTAGCAACATATTTGCAGTAAAAATAATATTGCACTACAGCTGAAACAATTAGTAGATTACATCAATTGACAGAAAAAGAATCAATTAATTACTTTAAGTAATTTAATAAGCGTGTGTTGCTGTTCTGTTTTATATACTGTAAATGTACTATCTTACAGTCAGACAAAACAACGAATTTGATGTCACCTTGGATTCTCTGTGATTGTGTTGGACACATTTGACTACTTTTCGTAGACAAGGAAAAAAATGGGTGCTGAGGGGGCTGCAGCACCTTCTAAAATGAGGCATCATAAAAACCATCAGTTAAAAAAACAAACAATAAATAGATTAATTGATAATGATCTGATGGATATTTTGCCAATGTATCAAGGCACCCCTACACATGAACACACTCGCTCACTTTACACAGACACACTATAAATAAAGAGCAGTGTGTAGTGCTGAGTCAATATGAGGATCAGAGGAGGACTGCTCACATTTAGAATTACACCACAGTCAAGTCTTATTTAGAGATGTCTGAGGGGCTGAGAGGAACTGCTGGTTTCTAAAATTACACAGCTGCTGGTTTTCCTGCTGTGGGCAGTCAAATGGTGCCGAACACAGAAGCAGATGGATATATGGTGTAGCAACTCTGGTGTGGATGGCTAAGCAAAATGTTGCTTCACTGCAGGAGTAGTTTTAGGACCAGGGAACATGGTGTTACCATAATGGCATGCTATGGCCACTGAAGGACTGGGGGCTAAATAAAGCTCAAATGGCAGAAAGTCTGAACAGTTGAGAGAATGAAGGATGGAGGGAAATAAAGATAGAATGAACCAAAACAGAACAAAAACACTCTAGACCATAACAGTAAACCCACCGTAACGATCTCCAGCATCTCGGCCTTGCTAATGTATCCATTCCCGTCCAGATCGTACATACTGAACGCCCACTTCAGCTTCTGGTCCAGCCGACCACGAGAGGTCACACTCAGGGCGATGATGAACTCCCTGAAGTCTATGGTCCCATCTCCATTGGCGTCAAAAGTGCGGAAGACATGTTCGGCGAACTTTGAGGCGTCTCCATAAGGGAAGAAGTTGGCGTAGATCTTCTTGAACTCCTCCATGGAGAGCGCGCCGCTGGGGCAGTCCCGCAAGAAGCCCTTGTACCACTCCATGATCTCATGCTCGGTGAAGTCTGTGTTCTCCATCAGGTCCTGCATGACGTCGGGACGTAGCTTGCTGTTCTGTTTGCCCATGGTCGCTGCTTGTGTTTAGGCTGTGGGTGTTGTGAGGGCAGCGGCAATTTAGACTTCTCACAGTAAGGAAGAGAAAGAGAGAGAGAGGGGGGGCGAACAGAAAAAGGATTTTAGAAATAATATGAAATGACCTTGAGCCTTTTTGACATAAGAGGAGGAGGGAAGACAGTGTTGTAAAAAGGAAGGGGAAAAAAAGCGTACAGTCTTGATGCACTTTCACACTTTAAAAAGCTGGGCTACCTTCTGTTATATAATTAAATAATTAATCCTCATAAGACACTAAAATACAGTTTAAACCTGCAATATCTGACTTTTTGCCAACTTGGGGGCAGTGGAACAAGCTGTAAACAATACTAACATTATTACCTATCATCAATATACACTCTCCTTTCAGTTCTGTTTTTGGTCTCTATCAGCACCTGATGGAAAAATATCTGACTCTTTAGCTGCTAAAAACGAGGTTGGCCATCATCTACCAACTAAACTTAACTGCTTACAAGATGAGATGGATCAGCTTGGCTTACCACCTCTGCTAAATAATTTCCTGTGGGGAGTTTTGGGATGTCAAGTGCCCTAACATTATGTGTACTTGGGCTGTTAACATAATAGTGTTGTTATCACAAAGAGCAGTTATTGAAAATTGAGTAGAAGTGTTACTAGACAGTTCAAAACTGGCTCCCAACTCCTGACTTCTAAAAAAGGTCAATGTAAATGATGGAAAATATGTAAAACAACCTACAGTACTCACTACAAACTGTGGAATGATATTTTTTAATAAAATAATTTAAATGTTTTTATTCTCTTTCATATCATCTCTTTATATTAGCTTCACTGTCATATATACTGATGCATGAAACTTGTAGTTCTTGCTTTCATTTAGTCTATTTTAAGGCGGTAATTTAGTTGACAGTTTGCTGTCTTTTTAATCTTAACTGCACCTTTTTTACCGTTTTGTTGTTGTTGCCATTTCATGAAAAAATGCAAATAAACGTTATCATAGAAACTATGACAGTACACGAGATAAAAGAAAAGCAGGGAGATAAAGTTGAGTATGCGGTCTTGTGCACATGAACAGCCAGGTTCAGTCTTCCATGCACCTGCAACAGGAGACCACCAAATATTTTCATGGTGCACAACCACCACATATGCACAACTACGCCCACACTACCAGTGTAGCACACACACTGTTGATAACCCCAATTCCTGCCAATGTGTCTGTGCGTGCATCACTGCAGATGCAACTTCCATTTCCTGCAGGAGCTTTGATGCCGATGCGCGCGCGCACGCACGCACGCACGCACTTGTCTATGTTTCATGCATACTAGCCACGGAGCTGATCCAACTTGTAATGATGAGTCGTTGCAGAAAGTGAACAGGGAGCCTGAACACTCAATACAAGACACAGTTCATCATTTAACCCTGCAGCTCATATGTTTTGCACTTTCCCCTGTGAGACAGCTAGCTGCTGCTTATCTCTCCAGGCTTAAGAGAAGAGGGAAGCTGTTCTAAGCTTAGCTGCGGATAATGTTAAAATAAGCAATGTCAGGTCAGGCCAAATTACTGTAAAGGTATGTAGGTTGTTCCAGAACAGGAAATAAAGATCTGTCACCTCTTTGTATCCAGTCGATGTTTGTGGCCTCTCTTACTTTTTTTAAAGACTCCGGAGCTAAATTATGAAAGGGATAGTTAATAAAATGGAAAGAAACATACTTAGATTTGGCTGTCTAACTACAACTGTAGACTGGCAAATATAGACTGATCCCATTTGACTTGTCTTACGTTTGCTCTTTTAGCTGATCCATTAATTAATCAAGACTGATTAAAAAAGAGCTGCCTTCATGTTTACTTCCCTGGAAAGTGGGTGCTTTAGTGAGAATATGCTCTTCATGCCAACTTGGCATTATTGAAAAGGGATGCTTCAGTGGCAAACTCAACAGGAAACAAGAGGGTCCTGGAAACCAATCTACACAAATTGATTTAGCAATTTGGGCATTTTAAGTATAATTGTATGAATAGGTAGATTTGTGATGAAGTGGTTGCAGTTTGAATTAAACAGCCTGCATTTTCATTAGTTTTGCTAATGCAAGGACTCAGTCTTCCTGTCCCTTTATTTCACACTTGCATGTTCCATAAACAGCCAGCAATCATCCTTTAATTAACTCAGAGTAAACAATGGGCTCTAGCAATGTGGTAGCAACCTCTAATGAGTTCCCTGCTGTTACCCATAGTTCACTTCAATGCCAGTGTGAAAAAGAGATTAACACCCTTTTACATTCATCACTCCTGGAACAAAAGACAGCAGTGGTCCAATGTGTCTACCTGAGAAGGGCAACATAGGGACTGTTTACAATATAACATTACAACTGAAGGTATCAGCTAATAGGCTAGGTAACTATTTTGATCATCTATTAATCGCTTGTCATTTTTCAAGCAAAAGTACCAAATATTTGATGGTTCCAGTTTCTTCAAATGTGAGCATTTGCAGCTTTTCTTAGTCTTTTGATTAAAGTAAATTGAATGATTTGGGGTTTGGGCCTGTTAGTTGGACAAAACAAGACATTTAATGACATTACTTTGTGCTCTAGGATATATTTGATGGGCATATTTCACTGTTTTCTGATGTTTTATAGACCAAACAATTAATCGAGAAGATAATTTACAGGTTAATCAAGAATGAATTTATTTTTACCATTGAAACATTCCCAACATCTGAATTTTAAGGCCTATGAACACACCGTGGCATGTCAAATTGTCTGCTATAAAAAGAAGTCTACTTCAACCTGAGCAAAGATCAGGAAATATGTCTTTCCCTGGTAGATATTGTTTATTATCGGTTACTGAATGGCATCATTTGAAAAATATATCTTCAGGGTGTACATTCAAGTCTAAGTTTTCCTGTTTTAGACAGATTGTAAAACTAAAACAAGCCGGAAAATACGTAACTATACTACTTAAAAATACTGAATTTGCTCGATTAGATTTGCGGTATGACCCTGGTAGAGATAGATATAGAGATATAGAGATATAGAGATATAGAGATAGAGAGATAGAGAGATAGAGAGAGAGAGAGAGAGAGATACATATGTATATATATATATATACATATGTTTTTATGATACATACATACATACATACATACATACATACATACATACATACATACATACATACATACATATATATATACACACACACACACATACGGTTTTATTTCAGTTAGCTGGTTTGATTTGCATTGAGAGATGATTTTATGGAAAGTACCCCATGCCAATCTCTAGGTATGGTGAAGGGCATGTGATGATGGGGGGCTATTTTAATTCCAAAGGCCAAGGGAACTTTATCAGGATGCATAGTATCCTGGATCCATGAAATAACTGGCCTTTAAAAATCTGCCTGCCTCTATGGGAATTTAACATAGGGGTGTACTTACTTTTAATGCCAGCGGTTTAGACATTAATGGCTGTGAGTTATTTTGAGGGGACGGCAAATGTACACTGTTATACAAGCTGTACACTTAATACTTTACATTGTAGCAAAGTGTAATTTCTTCAGTGTTGTCCCATTAAAAGATATAATGAAATATTTACTAAAATGTGAGGGGTGTACTCACTTTTGTGAGATACTATCTATTCATCTATCCATCTACACCCCCCCCCCCCAAAAAACACACACACACACACAAAAAAAAAAACACACACACACACACAAAAAAAAACAAAATTAAATTACAAAAAAAAAAAAAAAAAAAAAAAAAAAAAAAAAAAAAAAAAAAAAAAAAAAAAAAAAAAAAAAAAAAAAAAAAAAAAAAAAAAAAAAAAAAAAAAAAAAAAAAAAAAAAAAAAAAAAAAAAAAAAAAAAAAACAAAAAAAAAAAAAAAAAATTAATTTTTTTTTTAAAATTTTTTTTTTCACAATTTTAGTTATGTCAGTGTATGTCTGTGTTTTAAAGAAAGAAACCCTATCACAACCAACTTAAGGTCTTATATCTCTATATCTCTCATTCAAAGTCTAAATACAAACGCAATGACTCTCCAAAGTCAAAACCCCGTTCATTCCACTAATCAACCATGCTGACTACCTCCATTCCTTTCATCCATAAACTCACTCTTTGTCTCATGCGGTGATCAAGACCGTCACATGTTTACATACACATACAATCTGCATTTTAATTTCTTAATGGATTGTGGAGCATACCATGATAATTGAGGCTGCATTGTCATGATTACTGACCATACAAGCACTCGTTTTTGGCAGAGAGTTGTCAAAAACACAAACATATTTCTTTACACGCCGCCTTTGATTCACAATAGCATTTAATTACAGTTTCTGTGTAGGCTAACGGATTGTTTGCTTTTAGCTGTGGCTCCAATCATACTTTCAGCCCGACTGTTCCCACAAACCGAGCCGACTAAAATGTTTCTCTCCCTATGACTCAACATGAGCGAGGGAAGGTTAATTAGTGCGCTCTTATCAGCTTTACAACATATAATGCCCATTTTTCACTTTAATGGAAAAATGCGAAATTGATTAATAAATACTAAAAATAATTAGTGTGATATGAACGGATCTTTGTCTCATACTGGATGCTCTGTCATTACTAAAAGGCAAGTATTTTACTTCTTTACAAATGTTTGGCTAGTTTTTAGACGACACGGCTGGGTGTAGTTTCTATGTGGAGTTTGCACGTTACTCCCTGTGGGTTTTCGTTTCCTCCCACAGTCCATAGACATGCAGCTATTGCTCCATGTGTACAGTATGTATGGGTACAAATGTTTATCTGCCATGTTAATGTAATTTCATCTCTCTCTCTCTCTCTCTCTCTCTCTCTCTCTCTCTCTCTCTCTCTCTCTCTCTCTCTCTCTCTCTCTCTCTCTCTCTCTCTCTCTCTCTCTCTCTCTCTCTCTCTCTCTCTCTCTCTCTCTCTCTCTCTCTCTCTCTCTCTCTCTCTCTCTCTCCTGTATTTTAAAAGAAGAAATGATGGCATGAAAGCTCAGACCTCTACTGAACATCCCTTCAACAAGTCACCCCTAAGAACCCTATTTCTGACTCTGAAGATCACTGCTTATAATTAACCGTTAAGACTCTTACCTTCTGCTGTTGGCAGACCTTTATTGGCCCTGTTACATAACCCAGGCTTTGACAAGTGGAGAGGCCACATGGTTGAGCCAAGTCTCTACCTCTACCGTCTCATAAAGTCAGGACAAGTGAGTGAACACCAGGCACTTTAACCTCTGGAGCGTGCCCGTGAGAAGAAGAGACCTGAGTCGGTGACCTCAGCCTGTGCAGGTATAATCCAGACAGGCTGTCACTTTCGGTTTCTAATAACACCGACAGGACACACATGTTGTTCAGTGTTTGAGACGTTGAGCGGAGGACAAGATCAACCTGATGGGCTTCGAGACCGATTTAGCTCTTAAAACCAACAACAACAATGCTGCTTCATATTCAACTATAGACAATATCAGGACACAACATCATCAGCGGCACCAACTATCTTATCCAACAACTACTGAAAGCAACACATCACGAAAACATCTTGGTTTCATTTCCATGAAATAAAAATATGGTCTGCATCAAACAATTATTTTCATTTTTGATTCATCTGTAGGTTATAATCTTAACAAATTGCACGGCCTACCAACCTAGCTTGCACGGCAGCTGGATTCTAGACAAATCATAAAATCATGCGAGAATCGCAGGTTCACATATAACACGAAAATCCATCTCGTCAGGCTTTCAGTAATGCGTTTGTGTCCGAACAGCAGCGAACCAAACCAATCAGCTTCCTGCGAGGAGCTACTGGCAGCTACGGGCGGGGTTTAGGAGTGTGTAATGGCCGCGACCGTTCGTTCAAAACAACAATGGCAGACGTAATAGACAGATGGCTCATCCAATCACCTGCCAGGTATTTTTTTGAAACTGCCTGCCCTTTTCCAAACAGTTTTCAATGGCAGCTTCTCAGATGGTTCTGTGTTAACAAACCATCTGGTGTGTCAGGTTAATGGTCTACTGCATGCAAGAAAATAGTAAAAAAAGAAAAGAAAAAAAAAGCCAAGATGACATCTTTAAGTGTCTAGTTTTGTTTTGTTAACCGTCCAAACCCCAAAGATATTAAATGTACTATCAAAGAAAAAAAGAAAAAGCAGCAAATCCTCATATATGAGCTGGAACCAGTGACTGTTTGACATTTCTGCTTAAAAAAGTGATCAAACGATTATCAAAATAGTTGCAGGTCCATTTTCTGTCGACCAATTAATCAATAATTTCAGCTTTAATATTTGTTTCAATATGAATGGAATGAAATCAGTGTTTAAATAAAAATAGTAGTAAGTTTAAAGTAAGTACGTAATAAATGTATCAGGGGCAAGAGAGAGCCAGAGTGATTAAAAGAAACCCGATCACAGACAGTGAGTTTGTGAATCACACATTCATGATGTAATATGATCCGTCTGCGATCAGGCTGCAGAGCTGAGGCCAGTCATTCTCGACCATGATCAGCAATCTGACATTCACCCACAGGTCAAAATTAAATGATGCTTCATCTCAGAACCACTCTCTTTCTCCTCTGCTAAGCAAGTCATGTATCAGTAATTTGGTTTCGCATTATCTGTTTTTGCAAGAGCTCAGAGTTGTGCGTTTGATTAACACAGTCCAACGACAGCAACATGGAAAGAAACCATAAAAAAAAAAACAGTTGAGAAGCTGAAATCAGTGATTTTTGGTGGCATTTTATCATTAAAAAAATGACTTATCCAATTAATCGATTATCAAATATGTAGCAGATTTATTTTCTGTCTTCTAATTGATGCACAAAAGGTGAAAAATGTGTGAAAGCATGCAGAATCAATGCCCTCCCATGCTTAAGTTTTTAAGTAAAGATGTTAACTTGTAGGTGGAGAACATTTTCATGCAGTTAGATGACTCTAGATGCTCTGCCAGAGATCATCATCAGTCGAATTAAAGTGCAGGATGACAAAAACTGGCATGGTAGCAAACGTTGCACTACTGAGATCCTACAGCACATCAAACACTCAACTCAATACCACTCTTGAAAATGTAATTTACTGCTGCATGTGAGCAACTGAAGACACATTATGTTGAGCAAAATTAAATAACGGGTTAGCCATTACGCTCACAAATGAGGCACGTATGAACTATGAGGTGACAGGCCGGTTGGTTTTGTGCCATTTTGGCTCAAATTTTACGAGATCTAAAAAGGATGGCCTGCAGCTCTCCTCAACATCTTAACACACTATACAAATCTATCTCAAAACCTCTTCTGGTTAGAGTCCACATGTCTGATCAGCAGCACATTTCGAAATATCAAACGCTGCTGCAGCACGACATAGCTTTGGGAGCACCAGTGCTCATGTTGCAAGTGTCGTGACGAGCGCTGTTCAGTGTAGCGTGCTTTAGTGGCTCCTTGCATATCTGACTGCAACTCTATCTCCTGTGTTATTTAGTGTAAGGTCAGGGGGCTGGTCTACTGGTCTGACCTGTACCAGAGGCTGACTGGGGAAACTAACATCTTCACAGAGATATAAAGGTAAAAGACTGAAAGTGAAAGTCAAAAGTATGATTTTGATGCCAGCAGTGTCATGAAATAACTGCATCCAGAGATTAGAGCGGAAATAATTGTGGATTAATCGATTGACAGAAATGAACTATTTTGATAAAAAGAAATTTTTTAAACTTTCTCTGCTTTCAGCTTCTCCAGTGTGAGAATGTACTGCTTTTTCGTTGTCATATGTTAAATTTGAATATGTCACCAAAGGCTCTGAAAATTAGAAAAACAAACATGCAAACATAAGACTGAAGAGAGGCTGAAGGTCAAATCACTCTTAAAACACAGCTCTAAAAACAGCCACAACTTCCTCTTACACTTCCTTAATATTTGTGGTAATCACAATAAATGCATTACTCATTACCTCGATCGGTCATTTCAATGGACATCAGTAGAATGTGAATATTGGTAAATGCTCTGACACAGCTGTCTCCGCCAACTCAAATATCAGTACAATTGACATTTAACTGTTTATTTTACGGCAGTTTTAAAAATGTAAATTATTTGAATTGCAACAGGTTTTTTTTTTTGCTTGACAATTTCTTAAACCATTTCTTTACTTCTCTAAATCCCATCCATACTGCCTTTGAGAGACCTAAGGCAGCAACATGATAATGCAGCACACATGAGCTCCCATTTTCAGCCAGAGAGCTTTATGCGTTAAGGTGTTGCAGAAAACCACAATCGTGACAGAGAAGCTATTATGAGCGAGCGAACAAAAGTGCAAAAAGGCAGGCAGAGCTGCAACAAACTCAGGATTGGACACACACACACACACACACACACACACACACACACACACACACACACACACACACACACACACACACACACACACACACACACACACACACACACACACACACACACACACACACACACACACACACACACACACACACACACACACACACACACACACACACACACACACACACACACACACACACAAAATTGTTACTGATTGCACGAAGAGAGTGCTGTTTACTTTGCACTGAATATCTAAATGTGCCTCTCTCTGAAACAGCATGCTATAAAGACAAAGGCTACAGAGATGGAAATGTCAATCTGTGCAATGACTAAACAACTCCCACCGCGGCCAGCGATATCTACTGCACGGCATGTGTGAAATGTGGTTTTCTATCCAAACAATTATCTGTGTGACAGGCCAAAATCTATTTTTTTTATCTCAGCATTTGAACCATGCTCTTCTTCCTTCAGTTTAATCTTCTACTCATCCTTTGCTTTCTCACAATCCCTCTCCCTGTCCGCTTTCTCTAAAAAAAGGTCTAATTCAATTCAAAAGAGCACCGACTGCTGCACAGAGGAGCATAACTACAGAGGATTGCAGCCAATGTGGCCAGTCTGGCCCAAAACAAACCCACGCAGATGAAAATAGAACATCTGTTCAAATTTAGCATACGTCTGTGAGAGTTCAGCATCTTGAAATGTTTGGAGGGATGCTTTTAACACCAAGGGGGCTATTATCTCGACTCCACCCTTGTGTCAGCAGCACCTCCGCAGGTCTTTAATGTTCTTGCTATATTGAGTAGGCTGTCTGAGGTGAGAGGAGGAGGAGCTGGACAGAGAGTTTTGGTTGAAATTCACTAAAAACCTATCAAACATTTTGGAGCCTCAAAGACAGAAAACTAGAGTCTGTGTCAGTAGTAGTTTTCGGTTTTCTTTGTGTGAGTGAACCTCTTTTCTCTCATTTCCCTGCATCTGCATTTGATCCAATTAACTTGAGCTTTTCTTGTCACTGTCTGTAACATTTAATTTTCTCCTTCTGGGTCCACTCACGCCTTTTCACATCACTGCCCGCTCTGATCACTTTGTAAACACTTCACAGGAACAAGAGGAAATTCAGCCATTACAGGTTCTTGTTTACATCCCACTAGTTGAAAACATGTTTGAAATGTAAAACTTCTTATTAAATATTATCCTTTAACTCATGTTCTGTTGTAGTACAAGACCTCACCTTGGACTCAGGGTAAACTGCAATGGGCCTGTTTCGGGATATAGTCTTATATAGGGTTCACTGTAAAAAAATAAAATAATGAAAGCTACAAAGCCTCACATTTAAGAGGCTGGAACCTGCAAATGTTTGACATTTTAGCTTGATAAATTATTTTATAGATTATCAAAATCATTGTCAAATATTTTTCAGCATTGATCTGATGCCACAGCTTCTTTGACGGTTACTTTCCTTCAAAGTACTTCATTCCTAAATGTTATGCCATGTAATGCCCTGAAGCTCTCCAGATGTCAGCTCATTAAAGTGAAACACATCTCACTGCTACAACACTGTCACTGTACACCGAGGATATATAATGAGAGGATCTCTACCAAAGGCATTCATTTACAGCACAACAAACATTTTAACTCACTTGTCAAGATAAAGCACCACCAGTCCAATAATGCTCTCTCTCTCTCTCTCTCTCTCTCTGCTTTAATCCACTGACTGACTGACTGATTGTGTATTGCCTGAAATAAGATACCCTGCCTCACTCAGCCTTGTGCGGCCGCAGGACTCCTTTTTCACTTCCTGTCCTCACTCATTCTACAATTAAATATGGAGAGAGTGTATGAAGACATCAAGCACAACCTTTACCGGCTCCTCTGAGGGTTAAATTTAGGACCGAAGAAGCAGCCTCATCCGATTAGAAAAATAGGTAAAGCTTAATCGGCTGCTAGCATCTTAAGAAACGCTACTGCACTGCAACGTTATGCAAGAAAATGTGTATTCCTGTTGTGTTATACAGGCGAATAAGACTGTTGGTAAGAGTTGCAGCTTCAACCTGTAAACTCATCTCACCTGAGTTGCAAAAAAAAAAAAAAAAAAAAAGTAACAGGAAGCGGACAAACTACGAGGGAGGGACGGACCCAACATTAGCGGCAACTTACCTCGCTTTTAAGTTGCTGTGGAGGCCCTGTTAAAAGTCTCTCTAATAGTCCATTACCTCGCGGTAAAAAGTTTCAGACACAAAGGTGGCAACAGGTTGCAGGAGCCACTCATGAGCTGGAGTATCCCGGCTGCTCTCAGTCCAAAACTCGACACCAGGCTTGTTCCGCTGCACAGACTCCGCTTTGCCCTGCAGACTCTCGCAGTGACGTCAAGACTGCTAGTCACGGGGTTGCTGCAGCGGCCAATGAGAAGCCGCGTTGTCCTGGCAACACAGAAGTTTTTTTCTGACTAATGAATTCAATAAAACATGATTATAATCATAGATATAAAACATTTTATTATATATATATATATATATATATATATATATATGGTTATAAATATGGTTATTATATTAACACAAGTGTGAATAGGTGCGTGTTAGGAGTTATGTGGTATTAAATAGTAGATCATGTTGGTGTGCTTTATAATATGTGCTAAATATCTCAGGAATATGAAAAAGATTGTAATACTGAACAGTCTTTTGGCATTACATGACATTAATGTGCATACAATACACTGTAGCTTTCATATTTATTCTATTCTATTTATTGTATATTTGTTTCTCTAAATACTGTATACATCTCCTCATTTCGATGTTTCCTTTGCTCTGGACCAAGATATTACCTTTCCTAGCTTATATTTTTTTCAATAATATTTTATATATGATATAATAATAATAATAATAATAATAATAATAATAATAATTATGAGATTAAAAAACGGTTGGAAAACTTTACATCAAATACTCAACGCTGCAAACTTGATGCATTCAGTCATGTAAGCAGGAACATCAAGCCCAAAGCATCATATACAAATGAACAAATGAACTGTTAGTATTAATTTCTGTTTACATAAGTTTATGATGTCATCATACATTTTAGCAATTGGAGAAAACTGAGTCCTGCAGCGGCACAGGTTCAAATCTGACCTGCTGCCCTTTGCTTCATGTCATCCCTCATCTATCACCCCCTTCAAGTCTATCCACTGTCACTTCATAATAAAGGGAAAAAGCCCCCAAAAATAATCTTTAAAAAAAAACATAAGCCTATACTGCCGTACAAAGCCAAAACGCAGTAACTACATATTTGGTCAAAATTGAGTTTAGACTGGAAATGGGCTTTGTAACATCTCCTACGTCTTGTGACAAAAACTCCTGGTTCAACTGTATCCCATTTCAGAGAAATCACTATGTCAAATTACTGCGTTCTGCCTTTGTTTACCCGACTTTGACTCGGTAGCTAGTACCAAGGCAAAGCGCAGTAAGTGAAGTTACTGCGTTCTGCCTTTGTTTACCCGACTTTGACGCGGTAGATACTGCGGTCTGCCTCTGTAGCCACATTCAAATCTACCAATCTGTCCGCCTCGCGCACAGCATCCTTATCACAGAGTCTGATATAGGAACGCCGTGCGCGAGGTGACACTGTGATACAGACCACCAACAAGCCAACATCATTAACCCAGAGAAACATGGCACAATCCCGAGGAAAACTTATAGTGTCTCTAGCTTTGAAACGCAAGTATCCAGACAGCGGTAAGGAACATGGTAAAATATGAACACCTAACCTGGCAAATAACACCTAAAACAATAAATTGCCGTCACTAGCTAGCGAGCCGCTAGCATATAAACCATTTTAGCTTACCTGCTCCCCTTGAAGGCAGTAACGTTAGCATCTATCCACTGTGGAAACGCTGTCATAACTGTTTTGTTTCTTGTTGTCTTCATTACTTACGCTATTGTAATGTATTTTATTAGGTAATCTCTCAGTTGAAGCTTAAGAGGAAGTTGTAAACATAGAGCTTTTATTTTGACGGGAAAAGGGAAGTGGAAAAAGCGTTGTATTTTCTGACCGTTGTCAGTGTTGTCAGCGGTTGAATTAAGTGAGACGTGCCGTCTTATTTTAGAGCCCAAACAGTGAGACAATATAAGAAACGCTCAGTTACACTAGTTTCATTTCATTTTATGAGTATTTTTTTATATGGAGATAGGCTACGTTCTCAATAAAAATATTAATATGTCAATATCTATTTTCAGTTGTCAGAGTAAAACATCTTTTTTTCAATGTCTCGCAAAATTGACTGACACATGAAATGGACATATGCACACCGTCTCACGCAACAACACAATTTTTCATATAAAGTAAGGCAGCATACTGTGACTGTGCCTAACGCATCTGCTTTATAATGTTGTCTAGCTTGGGAGTGTACACACACACACACACACACACACACACACACACACTCTTGTTATTCTGTTTGAGTTATGTTGTTAAATGTATATGAATTTTTAAGTGCCGTTTTATAAGTAACCTTGGTATTTAATGAATTACTTTTCAATTAACATAAAAACAAACACAAACAAAAATTCCAGCATTTTGATTGTGTGTAAAATTATAAGGATGTTTTGGGGAAAATAATGAGAATAACAATTTAATCATTTTGGACTGATGTAACAGGGGCATTACGACAAAATACTATTCTTGAATACACTGGATGAAGGTTACTACCAAGCACTTTCAACACTCAACCTATAAACATCCATAAACAAAACATAAAACCAATTAAAACAAATGAAAATGTATAAGGTATAAAAAAAGAAAGTTGGATTAACACATTTCAATTGTAGATACTGCACTCTGCCTTTGTAATAGTGTTTTAGTTGCTTGAGGTTAGACAAAGGCAGAGTGCAGTATCTACATTTTTAGGGTCAAAGGTCATATCAATGGTCTGTTTTTTTATGTATAACATTTTCCTTCCTGTAAAGGTATTACATAAAAGTATCAACACTATTGTACCTACAACATGTTTGGCTGGCCTGTATGAAAACTTTGATGCTATTTTTCTCAGTTTCAGTGTTGGCATAGTTACTGCACTTTGCCTTTGTAGGGCAGTATACAATCTTATCTTTTTCATATTAGCATAATATTTTATGTTTGACAAAAAATCATATTAACTCCAAGTGCACTAGCTTTTTCCTGCTGCTATTAGCAGCATCTCACAGTCATCCTCAGAAGATGGAGTTTACTTGTGTATTTTTGCTAACAAGAGTTTATCGGGTTAGAGGTTGTGACACTTGCTGCTGATAGGAAAAACAAAACAAATAAAAACCCTTAAAGCAGCATTTCAAATATTTCAGAAAGCTAAAATGATGGGAAAACAGAGGTATTAGCTGTTTGTGCGCCCGTGCAATGCATGTGTGCTCAGGTTACACCATGCAAAATTCTTGTCTTCAATAATGACATTTAATGCAAATGTAATTTGATGCAAATGTATTCTCTAACCATAGTTTTGCATGCATTATGTGTATTTTTTCCACTTTGCTGTTTTTCCCTAATGAGGAGTATTTGCAACCTTGTGCTTTGCAAGAATTCAAATGATAAAGATAAATAGTTGTAGACCTTATTTTATTTAAATTTTACTTTCTTTGCATTCACTTATATTACCTCTAGTTGATATATTTTGTTGGATGGACTTCACAATAAGCTTATTTATTTCTGAGTATTGCATGATATTGATGAGAGAGTTTATGGTTTATGTTCCCTTATGCCCAGTCATATTGGGAGCCATGCTTTGCCTGAAATAATTAGTGGAAGTCAAAGCCACCGGGCTTATTCAGCCCATATTCTTAATGGCCTTATAAAGTACACTGAGAACCCCTCCTGCTTGCTGAGTCAGCAAACACCTGACCTCTCTAACAGACAGAATGATTTGCTGAATTCAAAAACTAAGCATAACAGAGAAGTCATACATGTCTAAAAAGCATTCAGGACAGGTGCATGCAGGCATCATCTCAGTGATATGTGAGATAAAAATGTCATGTTGCACTTCTTTGCAATGTTGCAATTAACAGCTAACAATGTTGGCTATAAAAGAAATGTATATAGAAGTCATATCTCAGCAGGGCAGGACCAATGTCCCTCGAAATTTTAGTGGTATATTATGTTATATAAACCCTGACATTGCCATACCCAGAGGTTTAGTGAACTGAGATGCATGGATGAATGCATACTACAATGGAGACACATGCAACATTAAACTCAGGTCAGCATGTCCTGTTGGAAATATGACATGTTTACTGTAGAATATGAAAAAAAAAACTCTCATAATTATAGAAGAGATGTTTTGTGTGCACATCCAACCCCAGTTGTGTGCAGGTGCAAAAAGCATCTAAGCAAGTTTTTTTCAGGGGGTAATTTTATGCCTTTTTATTGACAGCAGAGGGATAAGAATAAATGGGGGAGAAATGCAACTACAGTTTTTCTTGATTGCTTTGACCTGCTTAAAGAAACTGGGATCCACTAGGTTTTCATTATCACTATCTCAGCAGAGCAGAAGACACCTATTGCAAATGTGTTAACCCTTTCTCATTGGATATGACACATTTTCCCCACCCTTTTGCAGAACAGTTAACACGGCTGTCATTCAAGCAGTCCATACTCCATTGTTTTAGCTATGGTAATCAAACAGAAACCATCTGTTCCTAACTATTAGAAACTACCTACATCAGTATGAAATCACTGAAGCACCTGTTTGACACTCCTTGACACAAATCTTCAATTAGCAATCAGTCAGCAGGGTTAGGCCATGTGGCCCCATCGTCAAGACAGAAGAGACTGAGTATCAATAGTGGCTATTTCTTATACTCTACAGTAATAGATGTTTATACTTTACTGTAATAGATTTTATTTTTATTTTCTTAATTTCCTGTACTCTAATAGATTTTATTTTGGTTTGGTTTGTATGTATGTATTTTGTGTAATATTTACAGTATTTCCGTTTTTAGCCACAGTTTGAAAATAAGAATCAATGGAATCAATAAAATTTGCATCAAATCATTTCTGATTCTGGATCCAATTCTTTGCAAGAAGGCAAATTTGACAACAAATGGCACTGGCATGAAAGCTCCCTACAGTAATAGGTTACAATTACAAGCAATGGTGCACTGATTCGCACTGAGTGCTGTATTTTGTATTTTGTTGTCCACTGTGTAATGGTTGATTGGAAGAGCTCATACAGTTGTTTTCAAATTGTGTTGTTTGAAGGCAAAATTTGCTTTTGGTGCATATTTTAAATGTTTTGGCACGGTTAGAGCCTTTTGCAAACAAAATGTTTCGTTTTGACCATGAGTGTCACTGTTTCGGCCTGTGTGTTAACTGTTTTGAAAATGTGGAGTTTGAGTTGACTGCTGTATCAAAGCAATCAAGAAAAACTGTAAGGTCCCGGTCATATTCAAACCGGGGATGTTTTGATAATGGTCAGTATATTTACCCCCAAGTTACATGGGCATCTCTAAAAACATGATTGAGAGAAAACTGTCACAGTTCAGAGGCAAAATAACCCAGGAGCACGACTTAGGGGGCAGAGGTAGAAGCAAAGAGTCTTAACTTAACAAGGATACAAAAATTAAGGCAGCTAACAGTACAAAGGGTTTGTACTGTTCTGGTTGCTAAGGCAAAAACACGAAATTTACAAACTGGGTCAAAACTAGGTCACGATCAAAAACTGTTTGAACAATAAACTTAATGTTGGGAAGCTTAGGCATAAAGCACAGAGACAATGTGCCTGGGGTGAGTGGAATGTACTGGGAACAGGTGAGTGGGGAGGATGTGCAGGTGAAGTGAATCTACTGATGGGAGTGGCAGGGTCTGAAATGACAGCAGAGTTACAACACAAAGTATAAACAAGCAAACAGGAAAAAATGATGAATGAGCAAACATATATTTTAAACCATGACAGAAAACATTAACATCCAGTTTTCAAAAACAATACTGTCCAATGAGTGCCATGCAATCTGTGATCATGATCAGTATTAGATGTTACTGGTTTTGTCTTGTTGTAAATTTGTCTTGTTGTAAATTTGGTTTCTTCTGTTTTCTTCATGACATTGGTGTAATTAAAATTATAACTGGAGAACTAGCATATTTCAAACAACAATGGTCAATAAATCCATTTTTAATGATTGAACTTGGATCATGAGTGACTCTGATGCCTGTACCAATGCAGTTTCAGGTGAGTAGTTCAGTGCCATTGTAGCATTGTTTGACATTATAATGCTGTGATTCTCATGTCGTTGACTTTATCATTCATCATTGTTACTCACTCTCAACAGAAGTGAGAGAGCTCATCAGTAAGTTGGACCCTGAGGGAGAGTCCTTGAGTACTGTGGAGCTAGCACTGCAACCTCTGACTAATAGGTTTGCATATCATTGATCTGACTGGAAAGCAATCCCCAACTCTAAACTCATCCATACACACACACACACACGCGCACCAGCCTGCCACAGTACAAACGCCAAGATGCTAACTCAGCCGGCCCTTGGCTCTGCACAGACTCCGTTATTATGTAACGGAGGCTATAAGACGAGGCTAAGTAGCTGGATGAAGAAGTCACTGAGCTGCACAGTAGAGGACCAAACACCTCTTCTCGTTGATCTGTTATCTAACCACACAGAGCAAACCTTGTGCTGCTCTGAACCCGCTGAGGAGTGTGTCCGAAGTTTCGAGCTGAGCTAAGCTCTCTGGCAGCCATCCCCTGGCTGAGAACTGTGATCTTATTGAGCAAATGTCTCTTAAAAGTTACACTTTCAAAAGTTCTCCACGACAAAAGATGACGAATGCATCATCATGACTTTGTTACTGTTTCTGTTGCAGTTCTCATTTTCAAGTTTCTTACTCTGACGCTGCAAAATTACTGAACAATATGTGCTATTATGATCTGCAGTAAAAGTGGTTTTATATGTATTTAGTGTATACTGAAGGTGTCCACTGTATCAAAAGACAAAGCATGTGTCACTGGACATCAGAGAGGAGCAGGTGATCTGACAGCAGTCAGAGAACAAGGACGGCTCTACTGAGTCAACCTGTGCGTCATGAGTAGCAGACTAATGCTCAAGCTGACTGGATTATACCCAGCAGGGGAATTTATTCTCAACCAGGACATGCTGAGAGCTGCATGTGGAGCTTCTTCAGAACCATTCTGCAACCACTCTGTTGCACTTCTGCAAGAAAACAGCACATGCAAGAGGAGAAATCCTCTAAACTTGTCCAGTAACATGGGGGGGAAAAAAAAAAAAAAAAGAAAAAAGAAAAAAAAAAAAAAAAAAAAAAAAAAAAATATAAAATTAAAAAATTATTTTTTTTAAAAAAAAAAAAAAAAATAAAGAAAAAAAAAGAATTAAGATAAAAAATAAAAAAAAAAAAAAAAAAAAAAAAAAAAAAAAAAAAACAAAAACAAACAAAAGCCGAAGGGGGGGGGGGAAGGGGGGGGGGGGGGGGAAAAAGGATAAAAGAAAAAAAAAAAAAAAAAAAATATATATATATTTTTTTTATTTAAAAAAAAACACAAAAAAGAAAAACAACCCCCACACAGAGGGGGGGGGGTTTTTGGGGTTTTTTACCAGCTTTTTACTTTTTTAGGGCCAACCTAAAAAAATTGTGACAACAGTGGCAAATACAATATTTGTTTTGCTGATAATACTTATTTACTATTTTCACACTCTTGTATTGTTACTTTTACTTAAGTAAAGGATCTCAATACTTCTCCCACCATATAGTGGTATCATGGTCTGGAAATATGTTTAATGCTTGGAGAAGTGCCAACTATTTATTACAGTTTTAAAAAGACACAATAATGTGCAGGATTGCAGCAAGTAAAAATGCCCCCACAGAGTAAACAAAATATAACTTAATTTACACCTAAATGATAAATGCAAGCACCCCATACAAGCCACCAAAACAGAACTCTGGTATCTGGTTCAATTCATTGAAACATTTAATTATTAATTGGAAAATATTACTACCCCGCATTATTTCTGACTCTTTCCAGATCACTTTATTAGTTTATCTCTGGAACTGACAGTAGAAAAAGAGTTATAAATAGATACATGTCTTGTTTCACTGCAATTTACTTCTGCCAGAAAATACAAGAAAGCAGATATGACAACCATTTATAAATCCTACAAAGTCATGTGCATTGTTTTGGAGTTTTATTTTTATCTGCTCAGAAAAGGTAAAGTGAAAAGCAACTGCACCTTGACTTCAAAGAGCTCTGCGGAGCCGATAAGCTGAGTCAGGATGAGGCTGTGGACTCACGTCAATAAGTTGTGCTGTTCCATGACAGCTGTAACACCACAGGTATCAAGTCCTCAACTGTCAACCAACATCAGACCATGACACGCCACACAACATGTTCTGTCATACTGAGCCATGAAATGTTTATTAGGAGGGGTGGTATTGAAAACTATGCTTTAATAAAATGTGATGCATTGTCCTTAAAATACAAAATAAAACTTGCCCTTTGACCTCCTGATGTGACATGGATCACACTTCCATGTCTGCTTATTTAATCAGAGAAGAGAACAGTCAACAATATCCAAAATGCTTTGTGATGAACCAGGGATATAATTGCTGTGTCTAACACGTGAGTCAGCACTTTGCTAAAAGGCCACCTGTTGTCAAACGTGGCGGCAGATCGAACCGGAGCTTGTCTGGAGATCTAAACTAGCTTAATGAAAGCCTTAATGACTCCTGGACAGTATAGATAAATGAACCAAGGAGGAAGCTGTCTCAGATGCATGAAGGAGAGACATAAAAAAAAAGAGGGGATGGGAGGGGATGGTAAAAATCTAAAAAGAGAAGAAGATGGAGGCAAGGACAAGAAAGGTGGGTGAATAAATGTGAAGAGTGGCGGTGAAAGTTTGGGGGAGTGCCCAGATGACAGAGGGGTAGACAAGTAAGCAAGAAAGGGGAGATGGGAGAGGTGAAGAGAAGCAACAGACACAGGTGTAGAGGAGAAGTGAAAAGAGGGAGGGATAAGGAGCTACAGGGAGGAGAGGGAGGAGAAGAGGAGCAGATGCTTTCAGGTGGGGAGATTACTTAACAGTGAAAACAGGTAAGCTGCTGACCGGCAACTGCCTTGCACACGTGACCATCCCTGATGCTCTGGCTTGTTGCAGGAACACACACACACAAACACACACACACACACACACACACACACACACATACACACATAATAAATCACTGTTAATGTGTTGTAAATGTTAAATGTTAAAATAAGCTATTTTAAAGCAAACAGCTAAATTGTGTTATAAGGCTATAGTTTATTCCTTTGCTATATAAAATTCTCTTCACCTCTGTGTGACTTATAGGCCTTTTCACAGAAGACATTTGACTTGTCACAGTAGAAACAACACAGGTGTAAATAATTAACAATGGCTGAATTCCATTTAGTTGCTATGATTTCAGGTTCCTGGTATAGTTCATGCTATAGGTCACTCTCACTGAACACATAAAACAGAGTCATCATTAGTTAGTTATTAGAAACATCTGGGACTTTTCCTACTATGACATGTCAAAATGTCTGCTGTGAGAAAGGCCTATTGACACAGTATGTTTCCCGACATAGAGGATGGAGACCGCCCCAAGATAAATTTGATGGCTCACAAGATTACATAAGGGATAACAAAGAGGCAGAAAAATAATTTGTTGTTGTTTATTTTTTAACTTTGTAACTTCTTGATATGTTCTTGTGAAATAGCTACTCAATTATTTCACCTCTGCAGGCCTGTAAAAACCCTTCTGATGAAACATTATATGAACTCACTCTCATGTCCAGACTAAGGCCACGACCTGCACACATTTCTTTACTTTAATGGCCCATTCAAACACACGTGAAGAAGTCACAGTGCTGCCACCATAGGTTAATGTATTACTGCCACCTAGTGGTTGAATGTTCAATTGGCATTTGCGTCCTAATCAGTCCTAATGTAGTATTCAGGAAAAAAGGGAAGTTCTCTGCGCTTCTGCAGACCACAACAATCCGGTGCAGCCAATCTTCATCAGAATCCTTGGTGACTCTGATGAAGATGTAATCTTACATCGAAACGTTAGTCACTGTTATGCACCTTAAGAAATAAAACCATCAAGTAAGCAGACATCTGTGTTGCACCGGCAATTTTTTGCTATTTCGGTCCTAAAGAGTAAAAGGGTCTTTCTTAAATTGGTGACACTAAAGTAAGTTTTGTAAGTATTGAAATTCTAGTGACCAAAATTTCATCCAGCAGCAGCCTGCACACCAACCCCATATTCTTGATTCTGCCATCTAACTTTGTACTTTTAGTTAGATAGTTTTTCCAGCACAAGTATGTCTTTCTTTTCCCTTCTTCTGTTGAGTTTTTAAAAGAGCTGTATAAATAAATCAGAATGAGAAAGGAGTTTATTGCCACAGTAGTTACCCTACATGGAATTTGCCTTGGTGATTGGTGCATACATACACAAATAAAAATACTGAACATTAAGTTGATTAATTTCTTGTTTTTTTCTTGTTTGCGGCACTGTAGATTTTTTTTTTTTTTTACTTTTATGACTTTTTATGACACTTCTCAATGTGACTTTAGAAGAAAAAAGTCCTCAGAGTGCTCAGAAGTTCAAACAAATCACAAAGCTGCTCTTTGGAAGGAACACAAAGTTCAGAAAGATCTAAGGCACTCTTCTTGCAAAAAGTTAAAAAGCACTTATTTAGATGACTATTTCACGTTAAAATTGTTAGTACATTAATAGAGCTGGGTAGCAACCCCACACGCGGCTGTTTGTTTCTTTTTTGGAAAGTATCCATGTGAATTTACACACATTTTACTCATCTGAATGTTATTATCATTTTTCATACTCACAAAATTATCTTATTGTTATAATTTGCATGTGATTAATAGATGTTCATAATTCATATTACTCCACACTTTCATAGTGTACAAATTTTACATAATCTTATACCTTTTCCACATTGTGTTGATGCTAGAATCCATACTTTTTGCACATGGTGGTCATAAATTTAGTTGGTTAACTGTCAGTTTTCATGCACGTAACAAAACCACATTTACTCTTATATATTTTGCTCTTCCAACTGTTATTTCCTGCTACATTTGCTTAACTTGCCCACTGAGGATGGTTTTCTCAAGTTTTGGACCGTTGTGCTCAGTCTTGTGCAATCACCACCCTTTTAAGCTTTTGCCTGGTAGACCACTGAGCCTAATGAATTCCTCTCTTCCTTTCCTCCCTTTGCCACCTGGTGTAGACAACCCTCTGTGCTGCTTTCAGATCAGCTTCTCAAGTTTCATCTTTTCATCTAAAGCAAACGGGAGGTTGAATATTATCAAAGACCAGCTAAATGTCTTACTTCACCCCCTCCGTTTGCACTTCTCATAACTGAGAGTCAGGAAACAGCAGGGTGGAGAAAAACTCCTCAAGCTCCAGCTAAAGGTGAGAACTCAACTAATATTAAGTGAAATTCAAATTCGATGCCATTTCACCACTATGTGTATCAAATATTTTTGGATCATTTAATGCATTTTCTTTTTTAACACACACACAAACACACAGGTTTGTTTTGGATTCTTTATTTGACCCACAAGTTAATAATTTATTCATAGCAATTTGACCTATGGACTTTTACTTCATGCACCTTTTACATACAGTATGTAACACTTTACTTCCCTCTGTTTTATGTTAAATCTCTTGAGGATTATTTTAATTTAATCATTTTAATCTATATTTACAGATAAGCATTAATGCTGTGCTCATGTTTTTTGTTTTTATTTTTAACATAATAAACTACACATTGACAATATCATGAATTTGCCAGCCAGAATGCAAAGTGTCTGCTATGTCCGGTGTGTGAGGAGACTGTGGGGTCCAGCACAAGCGTCCCAGATCCTAAATGTGACAAACATGCACAGATCCGTACGCCAACTGCAACACAAAAAGGTTTGCAATATACAGTTCACAAGTATTTGGGGGGATATGCAGGATACAAACTTTGGTTGGGGTAAGAAGATGCAGGGTGCAGGGCTCTTATATTCATATAATCGTTGTGGTGCAAAGGAATTGCACCACAACGATTATATGAATACCACAGTGTTTAACATTATAGATTTATAGGAGAAGAGGGAGAGATGAAGGAGTGTTTGGTGCAGGTCAGATTTCAGGCTGAATTACGGTCCAGGGGTAATGGTGAGTTAAAATAAAATTATACTAATATTACATTGAAACACAGACTTGAAGTGCAATTTTAATTAGTTAAGTGCAACCAAATTCAACTTAAAGGGACACTCCACCAATCATGACCATGCTCAGTTTACTTGTCACAAGGAGTACTGTGTGAGAACAGTTGCATCATGTCCTCTGTGGCTCTGAATGGAGCTTTCTAAAAGTCTGAAAAAATAACCCTAATGATGTCATAATGTGTTATAATATATAAGCAGTGTTATCTCAGATTTGGCTTGACAATTCAAATTTAATACAGATGCCTAAAATAAAGTCTGGGTCAAAGTCTACAGCTACACCTTTCCAGTCAGGTAAAACATTAAATGGGATGGTGTTGCTGAACCTCCTGACCCACATAGTGTGCCATCCTGCAGGGTATCCCAGCAGGGGCAACAGGTTAATGGACATCAGTCTCTGTTCATGCATGTTTCTGCAACGTTACTGTTTGGCATTTTTTAATAACCCAAAAAAGTAAAACAGGCTATCTATGGCCTGGGTTATTTTAAAACACTATATTGTAGGGCAGTAATAGAAGGAGAGGGATGGGAGCAATAGTAGTGGTGTTGAAAAGGGCTCTTATTTTGAAATCCTCCACATACCCTTGTAGTTCTTCCTGGTTCAAGAGCAGAGGGAAATCAAACAAGGATCACTTGTGAGTACACTCTGGTCCGTTCCCAATTTTTGCAAGTTTTTATGGTCCTACTGATTTTCATTAATCGTGACTTGAATGTGTCGTGTGTTGTTGTTGGTAACAGTTCAGAATCGGAAAAGGATTTATTGCCAAGTAAGTAACACTTATAGGAAATTGCCTTGGTGGTTGGTGCTTATATAAACATGAACATATTAAACAATAATATGAATAAACCATAAATACAGAAACGATTTACATACAAAATAGCTGTTTAACATTAACAAAAAATAGGCTGAAGTTTATGTCATTAATGAGAATGGATTTGACTATAGAGGAAAGGCAACTTCATTTATATAGCACATTTCAGCAACAATGCAATTCAAAGTGCTTTAAATAAAACATTAAACAGCAATTAAAACAATTAAATACATTAATTAAATGGAATAGAAAATAAAAACTAGCTGTAATAGAATAGGACAGGTATAAAATACAAGAATAAAAGTTACAGTGCAGTGTTATTGTTACTGTTACAGTCATTTTCAGACACCATATACTCCACCTCTGTCCCCTCTTTGACTTGTGTTTTATCCCATCAGGTAATGGAGGACAACAAGCCATGGGCTCTGATCTCAGAGGTGGGCGGACAAGGTTACATTGAAGAGGTTACTGACATAATGAAACAACACTTCCAAATCATCTGCCACAAAGACTTCCTTCAAAACCCTCTGCTGCACGGTCCTAAAATCCAAGCCATGTTTGTGTGGAACGCCCTTCCTGCACCCAAGCCTGCGCTGCTCAGTTCACTTCCCTCGCTGAAGGTGGTCGCCAACGGAGGAGTGGGCATCGACCACCTGGATGTGTCGTACATCACCAGTCTGGGAGTGAAGGTGACCAACACCCCTGGTGTGGTGAGCGATGCCACTGCTGATATTGCAATGGGTCTGCTTCTGGCATCGGCACGCAATATCGTTGAAGGTGAGTCAAGACCAAAATCATACATACATTTTTTTAAAAGGGCTTTACAATCTGAAGGACGCCATGTATCCTAAGACTCCCGAGGTCAAAGTTTAATGAATCCTTACAATTACAAAACTAAGACTTTCAGCTTTTTCCACTTACGCGGCTTTGAGAGCAAGTCTGACAAAAAAACTAAACATTATGTGCTCATACATTTTTTGTCACAGGAGGCCAAACAATAGGCAGTATGCTTCTCAATGTGGTAGGCCTATTGGTCATAAAAAAAACTGGAAAAAAAACTTTTTTAAGGGAATATCCTGATTTTCCATAGGTCACCAAATAGCAGTTAACCCCAACACCATGCATACACAATGCCAGATGGGAGTTGAAGTCACAGGGTCAACTCTGGGAATTATTGGAATGGGACACATTGGCTGCAAAATTGCTCAAAGAGGCAAAGGATTTGACATGAAGATCGTGTATCACAACCGGAGCAGGAGGTAAAATTTTTATGACAAAATAGTTATTTTGGTTCATATCAATACAGGGATACTTCCTGAAACTATACCTGTTGTACAGCCAAAAATAAAGTTCGGGGAAAAAATGATTTTATGACAATTTTGGGATGATATAATATGTCAAGATCCAATAATGAAAAAGCTTTGCCAATGTCTGTACTCACTAGGCTACTATAACCAGCAATGAATAAATGAGACGGTGGTAAATGGTCAGCTTCATCTTTTCTATGTGCTGTTTAGGAGCGTTGAAGATGAGCAGGCAGTGGGCGCGAGTTACCATGACAACATGGATGACCTGCTGAAAGCATCGGACTTCGTCGTGCTGGCGGTCAACCTGACCCCTGAAACCACAGGCCTGATCAGCCACAGAGAGCTGTCCCTCATGAAACCCACAGCAACACTGGTCAACATCAGCAGAGGTGAGGATAATGCGTTTCCTAGACTTTTACTAATCTTGGTTAAAGAATTACAAACACTACTGTGAGGTTATTCTGAAACACTGATGTTTAATGCATTTTTGGACCCTTCATGCCTCAGGTCTGGTTGTGGACCAGGATGCTTTAGTCAAGGCTTTGCAGTCTGGAACAATTCGTGCGGCGGCATTAGACGTGACTCACCCTGAACCTCTACCAAGGTCTCACCACACTCTCCAATCACAGTTCATTAAAGTGAAACTGTATAACTTTTGAAAGAAGAACATTCTTCCTCTTTGAATTGTTTTGTTTTTGGGTTTTTTTACCCATGAGCAATAAAACACACTTTTGCTCTTTTCAGTACACTAAGGAGTTTTGCTACTACAGTCTTACTTTAGATTTTTTTAAATGATGCGGGTACTTAACATTACTGAGTCAATACCCAGCAAAAGTTACATAGTCTCACTTAACTGTACAAATATTAACCTTGTCACATCAATAGATCACAGAGGACCACAGTATGTAGGCTGCTGGCAAACAAGTTTCATACATATCAAAGTCAGTTTGATTCATAAATATAAAATAAGATGCAATAGTTTTCATTTTGGGGTCAAGAATGTTTCAATTTGTATTTCTACTACATGTATACATTATTATGTCAATTTTCTTCAAAGCTGCACTAGGCAGTGTTTTTATGGATCAAATGTATGAGAAAGATGTCACTTGTCACGAACATACAGAGAATTATCACCCTGCAGCTCTGTACAGCTCTACGACGTTTTTAGCGTCTTTTAGCTTGTTTTGGTTTCTGCAACGCAACTTCACTCTCATCAGCCATCCAGCTGTAACAAGCAGCTAATAGTGAAAGGAAGCAGAATTTAACATTTGCCAACACTCCTTACAACTCCTCTTCTTCATCTTGTGCAGGGATCATCCTCTCCTTGGCCTTCCTAATGTGCTGATCACCCCCCACGTTGGCACCAACACCTACACTACAACAAGAAGGATGGTGCAGAGGATGGTAGAAAACGCTGTGGCTGCACTGAAAGGCCAAACTATTCCCAATGAAGTCAAACCAAAATGACTTCACTGATAGTACCTCAACTGTCTGTAGCAAGAAGTGGTTTCCTATTGAAGAATGAAGTACATACATTAGCTGTTTGACCATTCTGTCTAAAGCTCTGCCACAATTACTTTGATAAACATGATGATTTGTTATATTAAGATTAATAAAATTTATCAATTAGCAAATTTAAAAAATATAGTTTAATATCACTTGTCTGTAAACAACAATAAATGTTAGAAATTACATAATTACACAAAGATTTTGAAGGGGTGATAGAATGCAAAACCGATTTTACCCTGTCATAGTTGAATAACGACAGTTCGGTGGGTAAATAGGACATACATAGAAGCTCAAAATCCCATTGACACCTCTTTACTATGAAAATCTCATATTTTGAAACTGCCGCTGAAAACGGGCGAATCTCAACAAAGCTAGTTGCTTGCGTAAGCATCTCAAAAACCGGAACCTTTGTCAGCCCATGGGTGTATTAAGAGAAGAGCGGTCCATTTAACGCCCATAGGCTACACAACTGACCTGAGATCAGGTAGTCTTCTGAATCTAGGTCGCACAACACTCTCTGCTATTCCATTACAAAATTCACTTCTGAAACTTTTTTGCGAGAAATCAACTATGTAAAGCTCAAATATGGGCGCTTTACAAAAATGGATGGCTAATTGCAAATTTTGTTTACTGTCGGGCCGGGAGTTAGCGGCCGGTGCTGCCTGGGTTCTTGCCCCGCCGGCCGCCTGCTGTTAATTCTGTTACGTGGCAGCCCACACACCCATACCAGCGCAGAGTCACCGGTAACACCGCTAATGGACCACTAAACGCCGCGGCTCTGACAGAGCTCCAGGGCCGGCTCCCCTCTTCCTGCTAGCTAAATGCCCGGTGTGTGTGAGTGAGAGCGCGGTCAGCGAGCTTGTTACAACAGCAATCTGTTACCACAGGTTTCAGTTAATCTTTTAATGTGTGTAATTATAATGTGTTGAGTTATTTAAACAAACGATTGGGGAAATAAACGCCGCTTGTCCGCGAGTCTCATTGATAGCGCCTGCGGCTGGATGGAGCTCTATCAATGAGAGCTAGCTAGCCTCCTCTTAGAATTCCTCTGGAATTCACAAATATTAATTAACTTGAAATCGGACACCGTTGTTAGCTTTATAAGACCTTTAGGTAGATGTTGTATAAGTGGCATGACGAAATTCAATATGTAAATATACTCGAATTACACCGAAAAGGAAGCTAACTATCCGTGATTTGTAGCTAGGATTGAAGGGACAGTCACAGCTAACGAAACACCTAGTCTTCACAAATATTAACTTGAAATCGGACACAGTTGTTAGCTTTATAAGACATTTAGTTAGATGTTGTGTAAGTGGCGTGACTTAATTGAAACTGTAAATATACTCGAATTAAGGCGAAAAGGAAGCTAACTATCCGTGATTTCTAGCTAGGATTGAAGGGACAGTCGCAGCTAACGAAACACTTTGTCTTCACAAATATTCATTAACTTGAAATCGGACACCGTTAGCTTTATAAGACCTTTAATTAGATTTTGTATAAGTGGCGTGACATGTGTGTAACATGTGGTAAGAGATTGCTGGTGTAACAAGCTCGCTGGGGCGCCGCTCTCACTCACAACACGCGGCCATTTAGCTAGCAGGAAGAGGGGAGTTGAAGGCCCTGGCTCTGTCAGGGCAGCGGTGTTGGTAGTCGCTGCTGTGGGCTGCCAGCCGTGTCGGCACTCAAGTACCTCATAGCAGGCCCGGGGTCTGTGAAGGAAGGCAAGCCGGTTGCGAAGGCGGCACCGGCGGGGGGGAGGGGGGGGCAGCACCAGCGGCTGAACTCCGACACACAGTCTTACCAAATTTGCAATTAGCCATCAATTTTTGGTAAAAACGCCACAATATTTGAGCTTTATATAGTTGATTTCTTGCTTAAAAAAGTCTCACAAGTGAATTTAATAACGAAATAGCCCGATAAACAATGTATAACTTTGCAGTGTCTGAAATATGAGGCCTGCTGCCGAGTCTCCCATGTGTTTCTATGTAGTTTGCTCAAACCAATCAGCGCGTAGCTCATTCTGAATATTCATTAGCATACCATATTTGGAAGAAAAGCTCTTGTTTCAAATAGAGCCGTATTCACAGGGTAGTTAAGGGCCTAATAAAATAGCATTTGGGCAATTTTTAGCCCAACATACATACCCCTTTAGGAGACCTTAAGGAACAGTGTAAAATACCCTATATAATCATTCTATCACCCCTTTAACGTTATGTGTACTTTAGTGTAGCATAACAACTTAGTTATACTGAATGACGGTGACATTAAAATACAAAGTCTATGTACATGCTGAAAAAAAAAAAGAAAGATAATAAAGCTACCTCAAATTTTGCACCTTGCACACTTGACCTTCATGGGCCCTACTAGATGTAAAACAAAGCACGACATACTTGCAAATGTTCGTATTCTTTTAGATCTCCCACATATGAAATACATTTACTGCAAAAGTGGTTAAACTGACAGATATGGGCACACCCCATAAATAACATTAATTCAAAATAAAGCCAAGGTGAAAGGAAGATGATACACCTGAACTCAAGTAATTTCTTAATGCAAGCTCTGATTGACCCCTAATTCAGTGTAACAATGGGCAGGGGGTTCCTCTACATGTGTGAAAAAAACGTGAAAGAATGTAATTATCTTGATGCATTGATGAAATAGAGTACTACAAACACATAGGTACAATAAGCGGAAATTCTGAAATGGACATTCTACAGTAGGCTACTTTAAGTTTTGATACTTTAAGTATATTTTGATGCTCATACCTTTTACTTTTTACCCTTTGCAGTAAATCCTTACATATATATTATTATTATTTGTATTGGTAGTAGTAGTAGTAGTATTAGTAGTAGCAGTAGTAGTATTGTAAATGTAGTAGTTGTTTTTAAAAATGTAATGTTTAAAATTTAGGAAGAAGGGATTTCTTTTTTTATTATTCATTCATTCAGAATACAAATATACAAACAAACAAGACATATATATAAATCCAATTCAAAAATAGAACTTTTCCCTCGGGTCGAGCATATAAACAAACCTAGAAGCTTATACGTAACAAATCGACATAAGAATAAAATTAAATAAGAGAAAATAAATACAAATAAATAGGGGCTATCTCAAGTTAAGAGTCTCAAGTAAATAAATAAATTCAAGGGCTTTTTTTATCCTTAACCCGTTTAAATGACTTACACTAAATATTTAACTCATTCTTCCAATGGATCAGGGAGGGCTTGGTCTTAAAATATCTACATTTATGTATAAAATCTTTTCCTAAAAGCACCAAATTGTTGAGAACAAAATCTACCTTCTTATCTTCAACAAAAACACCAAACTTTATATTCTTCACTGTCAGAGGTAGTATCAAAATTTCCCTGGACTGTAACCAGCTCTGCAGATCTCTCCAGAAGGATTGCACCGACTCACACAGAAAAAATACTTTTATTATACTGTTATTAGTATCAAAATCGAATCTCAGTCTTAAAAATTTGTTTGTTGGGTAGATTTCATTTAAAATGTTAAAATTGACCTCTTTAACCTTCGGAAGAAGAGGAAATGAGATATAACTTTTCCTTATTTTCTTAACCTCTCCATCACCAAATTCTTTCAACATATATTTTCTTCTTACTGGATTAGGATAATATTCCTTTAATAGAATATTTCTAATAACTTTGTTGGTACATTTATAATCACAGAAATCAATTCCTTCAATGCAGAGCTGCCTCAGACCAGGAGAAACTTTGCAGTACCTAATGTCTTCTCTCACCATTGGTTTCAGAGACATTGGTATAGCTTTCAACCATCTATCAATAACGCGTGACATTGCATTAAAGTTGATATTTGTGCTGTAACAAGAATCCATTACTGTCCATAAAATGAGCAATTGCCCAGATTCCCTTGGATTTCCATTCCCCCATGTACACAGATTTTCTGCTTATCAATATGTATCTATTATTCCAAACTGGAATATTATGAGGTGTAAAATTATGTTTGTAGATTAACTTCCAATAGAGAAGGCCCTGCTGATGGAAAGCAGAAAGTTTGACTGGTAATGAATTGCATTCAAAATCACACCACAGAAGAAAGTCTATTCCCCCCATTTTTGAAAATATTAAATTGGGAACAACGAACCAAAATGGCTATTATTAAAAGATTTTAACCATTTCAATTTCAAGACACCATTCATTCACAAAACAATCGCATTCGCACCTCCATCTTCATAGTTTTTAACCATGTCGATTTTCCTTATGTACTGACATTTGTTTCTCCATATGAAATTAAAATTGACCTTGTTTATGGCTTTGATCATATTTATAGAGATGGGTAAGGAGAAGGCCGGGTAAATAAGTCTGGATAAGCTGTCCATTTTGGATAATAGAACTCTCCCAAAAAGTGTGATATCTCTCTACAGTCACCTATTTAAGATTAATTTACACTTGTCTATATTGTTCCATACATTCGTTTTGTCTGACGTTTTCTTATCCTTGGAAATAGGCATAGGGGACGGGAGTTGCAGATCTCTACTACGCAAGAACTCTTTGTGGAGCTGCAGTTTGACCGTTAATATGCCTGATTTTAATAGAAACTCCTAAAACACTATTTTAAAAAGTATCCTAAAGGAGATACATAGACCGATAAACACAGATTGTGACAGCCGTTACAGACCTTTACTAAATTTTTTTTTTTGAAATAAACCTTCACAGATACATTTTACTCAGGCATTCACAGGAGGCCCTAAAGTCGCTCAATCATCAACAATCGACGCCGAGTCAGAAGGTCCTCACAAGCAGCAAGCAGGCATCAAAATAGAAGTGAAAACTTTCTGGAGAATATAGTATAATTACATTCAAATCTCTTACTCAGCAGCTGTTTGGCTCTGTGTGTCTGGTAGCTAAACGCCACCATGTTTATCTCTTCGCAAAACTCAGCGCCCTCCTTCAAAGATTTCACCCTCGTCATGGTGAGTGACACATCTAGAGTTTGTGGTTTCACTTGGACAGAGGCAGAAATATAGCCAAGCGGTGATTTCATGGCTGCCTTGTACTGTGTGTGTTATTAACGAGTCAGTGCTTACGCCTTGTAGTTTTATTTTAGACGCAAGGTCTTACCGGACAAATATGCGGCAAAGTTTTGTCAGTACCAGTTTGCTCTATGGATGGTGTGTGTGGGGGGGGGGCATATTGTGACAGTTACATTAAAGAAAGCGGAAACCCCCACCCGATTATTATAAAAATACAGATTCTTCAAACCCCAAAAGATGGTACAGTTTTTGTTATTTAATAGGACCAGAGTCAAATCCAAGTCATGTCAAATTTATTTACATATATAGCCCAGAATCACAGATTAGCAAGCTAAAAGTACCAATACCACACTGTTAGAATACTCCATTACAAATCAAAGTCCTGCATAGTAAAAGTTAAAATACGAGCGTATCAAAAATACTCAGTGCAGATAAATGGCACTTAGGACTGTTATACTGTCAAATGTTATATCATTAGATTATTATTACTCATGTATTTACATTTATGTTATCACCATTTACCTTTTTACATAGGGCTGCAATTTGTTACTAAACCATGAAATGCAGCTGGATTTTTGCACGGAAAAAAAGAATAAAACAATTCATACTTTTATTCTCCCCACCAGCCAGCTGTGGCTGTTGGTAATGTGGGCCAGCTGGCTGTGGACCTCATTGTGTCCACTCTCAACATGAGCAGAGTTGGCTACATACACACAGACTGTCTCATTCCCATGACTGGAAACAACCCGTACGCCACCTGCAAAGAAGATGCTGAGGAGCTGCACACCCCTGCAGAAGGTACCATCTAAGTAAATGTGCACATTTCATCCAAGTATGTTCTCTATTAATCCAGCACTGAGGGCCTGTTTGAGGTACTTTGTTATCCGTTCAATTCTGCTAATATAACTAATACTAACTTTAATTTGTCTGTGAAAGTATAGTTTGCTGATCTGCATGTGTAGCCAAAAACACTGATCTGTACTGCAAATTATTAGTGTTAAATGTGTTGTACTGTTGGTTAAACAGGCCATGTCTCCTGTCAGTGTCTTCTGGTCCAGTTGTCTTATTGTGTTACTCTACATTCTCCCAAAGTCATTGGTTGTCAAAGACTAAAATTAAGACTGAATGGTGCTTCTTTACCGAATAGACCAAAACAGGGTCTCAGTGGGTGTCGGCACACTGTGAATAAATTGTGAGACAAGTGTCAGCAGTGTAATTTGTCACTGCTGTGAAGTTAAAAAGAAACCCAACACATTTAAAAAACTAACCCACAATTAATCTGTTAACCTTTTCTCATCAACAGTTTACACAGCAGCAGAACTGAAGATGGCAGTTCTTCAAATCAGGGCGCCAATTATTCAGGTAAAACCACAGTCTGTTGCATATCGGCATGAGGTGATTCTTCATTTTTTATGACCTAAGTGAGTGTTTTCTTGAGTTTGAGGCCTACCTTTTCAATTGTATAATCTAGTTTTTTTAAAGGTCCCATGACATGGTGCTCTATGGATGCTTTTATATAGACCTTAGTGGTCCCCTGATACTATATCTGAAGTCTCTTTCCCGAAATTCTTCCTTGGTGCAGAATTACAGCCACTAGATCCAGTCCCACAATGAGCTTTCCTTAGGATGTGCCATTTCTGTGTCTGAAGCTATTGAGGAGGAGAGTGGGAGGGGCAAGGTGGAGGGTGGGGGTGTGGCCTTGACCAACTGCCACTTTTCTCGTTTGAAAGCCATGATGTCTCTCTCTCATGGGTTGGCCAAATTCTCTGGGCGGGCAAAGCAGAGAAAGGGAAGGTAACCTTGCTTGTTATGACCTCATAACAAGCAGATTCCAAAACGGCTCATCTGAGCTTTCATTTTCTCAAAGGCAGAGCAGGATACCCAGGGCTCGGTTTACACCTATCACCATTTCTAGCCACTGGGGGACCATAGGCAGGCTGGGGGAACTCATATTAATGTTAAAAAACCTCATAAAGTGAAATTTTCATGCCATGGGACCTTTAAAGCTGAAATATGTTTAAAGAGAAGATGAACTAAATATTTATTTATGATGAGGTAGTTTGTGTTTCCATGGACCTAGAATGGAGTGGGTGTATTTAGTGTATTTGTGGCTCGAACCTTTATTTTAATTGCAGACAAAATCCAAAAAGTTCCGTCAGTTGCTCGTGTCTTGGATCAAAGCCAGCGGGTTCTCCAGGACTGTAGTTCTGTCCAGCAGCCACGCCTACCAGAGGGACGACCAACAGCTGCAAGGGTATTTTCAACCATGGACTTCACATCATCGCTGCATTTCTTTGCCTTTTCTGTTTGCAGTGATCTCTGCTAACATATTTGTGTCCATGTTAGCACTCCTTTGAGGTACCTGGTCACTCCGTCCCTGCTGAAGGTGAGTGCGGATGCTTTGAAGGAGCTTGGCTGGAAGGAGATGGAGCGAGTGTCAGCCTTCCCAGGATTAACAGACGCCAACACAGAGCCACGCCTCTACATCCCCGGAGGAGGAATAACCAAAGGACTTTACACAGACAGGTACCGAGAATGAGCTGCATCTGCCTGTTGGCAACTTCATAATCATGATTTATCTGAAAGGACAAAAAGATACATTTTAGATGGATTTGTGTGCATTTTTATTTATTTTTAAAGTTAAAAAGTGAGGCTTTTCAGAGGTTCTAAGTACAAATAGGGTTGCAACTGCCCGGTCTATGAGACAGGAGTCATGGTTCTGTATAATTAACCAAATACAGCAACAAACTGAACATTGAGCTGGTTATGTTGCATCCTGATATAATTTACTCATTAAATGCAGTCATAATTGCTCACCAGCTGTGTGTGTGTGTAGCAAGCAGCACGTGACGTTTTACCATGTGATGACTGTTGACGTCTACATTACATTCTCTCTCGTAATAACAAGATGCTCAGTCATAATTATGAAAAAGTTGCCCGTCTGTACAATTCTAACATACTGCTACTGGATAATATCAAAACACACTTTCTGTACTACAATATTTTTTTAATTCATCATGCTGAAACCACCCCGTAATAGGTTTTGATCAGGGGTGTTTTATTGTGTTTGACCATGTGTGCTGGATGTTGTGTTCAGCTGTGCAGAGGATCTCCCTCTGGCCGTGCTGCTGCTCTTCTGTTCAGAAGGCGACAACATCCCAGATGCCTTCACGCTTGTCAACCACCTCAACAACTGGCTTCATCTGCTGGAAAATCCTGTAAGAGCAGACAGCCTTACATACACAGTTAGGTTACAGAGCCACTTATACTTTTCAGTACATTAAGAAAAAAAACTTTAAACTTGTTTAAGAAAAGTATTCTGTCACGGTAGACAACATGCTTAGTTTGTTTCAGAACTCACTATATACTCTAATGTGTGATTTACGACTATTACTTTCTAATTATGGTTTTGTCTGATTCACATTTCAGAGCCAAAAGCCCAACAAATGGAAGATCCCAACTTCCTGGAGTCTTCTTTTTGGCAGCGGTATCCCTCCAGCACTGTTTTGATACACACATATTTAGTTTTTGCTAATTTAGCTCATAATTAGCTTCTGGGAACTGCAGCAAAGTCTTATATATGTATTATATTGAGTTTACTTGGTCTGGATCTAAAACTTAGTTGTAAACTGACCCCGCAAGAACCTTCCCACTCCTTTATTTTGATAATCTTTAAATGTACAAACATTACATCACGTACAGGAATTGACCCAAACGTGCACTTCTGGAATAATATTTCCTTGTATTGCAGCATTTAAATGTTTTTTCCAATAAAACATTGCGATAAGAATCAGTGTGAATTTATATAATGATTAAGGCTTTGTTAGCCTCATCGGACCCTGCCCCCGCCCGCCTAACTGAAAGTAGTTGGCCAGGTTCCATTCTGTATTCCTGGCAGTCCCGCCTCTCTGTAATTTGATTCCTTTCTACAAACATGTTACAACAACTTCATAGCGATAACAAGGCAGAACTATGATTAATAAGTTTACTTTGAAAGGCTGTTCTGCCAAGTTTGTGGTTTTCCTTTCTGTCTGCATCATTGTCTTGGGTGGTTTCTGTGTAGCACTGCTTGTGGGAAAGGAATGGTCTGCAATTTTAAGGGGGAAATCATAAAATGAAGATTCAGCTCTGCTTGACCTGAAAATCAATTTAAAATATTACATATATTATGCCATTAACAAATATTTGCTTAGAAACAGTTAAGGGATCATAATTTCTATCCTAAAAGTATTTTTAGAGGAATAGTTTGACATTTAGTGAAATACCGGTACACATAATTACTCTGGCAGAGAGGTAAGTCATAGTAAATGAGAAGTGTAATTCCACTTTTGTGTCCTTTAATTAAGAGATACCATGGCCAACAAAATGTCATAAAGTAAAACAAAAATATTTGTTAATTTACTTAATTTAACCTTGCTTTTCTGATGTACATATAAAAATAAATATTCATGGACCTCAGAATTAACTACGTTTGCATTGCTAGACACCGGCACACAGTTAGCATAGCTTAGCATGAAGACTGGAAACTGCCAAACATAGAAATTAAATGGATCCATTGTATTTCAACAAATTTCTGTTTTATGAATGGTTGTGCCGGACTATTTTTTGGCTGTAAGCAGTTGCAAGGCAACCAGCAGAAGTAACTGCTCTTAGCCAAGAAAGAGTCCAGCACATAACCATCCTTAAAAAGACAACTTGTCGTTTTTTACGTCGTTTTTTTCCAGTCTTTATGGTAGGCTAAGCTAACCAGCTGCTGGCTGTATCCTCATATTTAACAGACATATTATCAATCTTCTCACCAAATCTTCTCAAAATCTCAAACTATTGCTTAAAGTTACATCTTTGTATATAATAAAGCAAGGTGATGCTTCTGACAATTCAACAATCATTTGTGAACTGACAGGTTATGATGTAAATAGATAATACCAGTTTTATTTGTAGATTACACTCTAAGAGAAAGAGAAACTTAAGACATTTTCATTTCAAAAGGAGAACAAGTCATCAAATCAGGTATTCAAATCTGTAACATTGTCGTTCATCTTTTTTTTTCGAGCAAAAATATGTCTTTTTACACACACCTTTTTAAAAAGAACACTATGTACATCATGGATACATTACATGTCACTGAAATTCTCATGTGGGGGGAGGCAGTGCTTTTCATTTAACTGACCCCCATTACTGTGAAAAACTTCAAGTAATCTCTTATAAAAAATAGAACATTTATTTTTGCCTCTGAAAAAAGGTTTTCTAAAAATACACATATGAACAGCATTACAATTTGGCAATGCATAGCTCCTAGTATCAGTCTTAATTTCATAAATGCAAAGGAGCATAATAGATTGACAAAGCTGCAAATAATATTAAAGCAAAAAATAATAAATGATTTTCTGACTCCAGAAGCAGCACAGGCTGTGGTTGAGGTGTGACCAGGGGAGATAGCGCTGGTGTGTTCGTCTTTTCAAATGTGCGGTCTTCAAAGAATGTCGAAGTGTCTGCTGTAAACAGTTTAGAGAGGATTAGGAGACAGGGAAAAGCTGGGAGGTGGAGGACTGAGGAGCGACATGCTGCTAATGGAGGAGGAAGAAGAGGGAGATGTGCGGTGGCCGAATAATGTTTCAGGGCAAGGACAACAACGAAAAGCGACAAAGACAGGAGAGCTGGCTGTCTGAGGTGGAGGTGAGGAAGAGTGGTTTGGAGTCGAGGAAGAAAGACACAGAGGTTGGGGAAAAAGCTTGAGGTCCCTGCCGATGTTGGCTTTTCTGCCAGAGCTGTAGTTGCATGGCTGCAGGTCGAGGTGGTTAGCAGTTGCTGGTTTTCGCCCTGTCACAAGACACAGAGTATTTAAAGAGGTGGTCGAGTGTCAGTGAAGCTCAAGTTTGTAACTGTCTTCAGCTTGGTCAAGTTAACAAAATAAAACTCAACCACAGAGAGCAGAAATCTAAAGGTTTGCTCAGCGGTTAGCAGGAGCTGTGGCACGATACAATGTCTTGGATCACTTTGATCATACTAACATTAGCTTGAGTGTAAATACAGTGAAAGCAGCCATCATGTAAGCAACATGTCACACTGCATTCAGATGTTCTTAGCTGCAACATGTGGAAGAACATTTCCATTTAGTAATGGCAGAGCATTACAACACGTGATTAGATTTGATTATCTGTGAGCTAAACTGAGACTCATCCCCGTATGATGTAGAAAGGTTTTGAAGATGAGAGTAGATCTGAAACAATTAGTCAATTAATCGATTAGTTGATGAACAGAACAACTTTAATCATTTAGGTCAATTTTCAAGCAAAAATGACAAATATTCTTTAGTTCATTTTGTCTCTTTTTTTTTTTTTAAATATTGTTAAAGGGGTGATAGAATGATAATATAGGGTATTTCACACTGTTCCTTAGGCCGGTTACACACTGGCTGCGTCGCGCGAGCGTGTCAGCTGCGTGGCGTGTCCGTTTATATTTCGGCTCCCATGTTAACAGGTTAGAGCTTACACACTGCCTGGTGACACGCACGTCTCAAGTGCGGCTCGAGCCGCGCCAAAAACACGTGCCTGCTAGAAATAGAACCGACGCCTATTGTTCACGCGACACACAAGTGTGTTGGAAGCGTTTCCAGGCAAAATATAATAGGCAAAGATGTTAATATGTCATTTAGAAACGAATACATAAATAAATGACATCTTGATGTTTGAAAGTCTCTAGGTTTTGATATAAATGTAATTAAAAAAAAAAAATTCTAAGATTGCACCTGTCAATACAGAACGAAATATTCTGTAGTATTTTGCCGTCAATACTGCAGACGTTGTCTTTGCTGTAATCAAATCAGTATATATTTCTCTTTAACATGGCATTTAATTTTATCAATGGGAAACATACATGTGTCCAGACACGGCTAGCAGCAGCAGCACTGCGTCAGACACGTTTCTGGTGTGTAAAGCCATAGAAAAATCCACGCAACTGACAAACAGAAACGCCACGCTCACGCCACACAGGCAGTGTGTAACCGGCCTTAAAGTCTCCTAATGGGGTATGTAACATTGATTGGGCTGAAAATTGCCGGGTTGCTATTCTATGGGCCCTTATGCATCCCTGTGTTTTGGCCCTATTAGGAACAAGAGCTTTTCTTCCAAATATGGTATGCTCATGAATATTTAGATGAGCTGCGTGCCGATTGGTTGAGTGAACCACATACACATACATTGGAGACTTTTTTTTATGCGAGAAATCAAGTATATAAAGCTCAAATATGGGCCTTTTTACGAAAATTGATTGACTAATTGCAAATTTGGTAAGAAATGTCGGACTTCAGGAGCTCCAAACAGTCTGACGAGACAGCGGCAGCCCGCTGCGCCCAAAACCCAGGGCAAAGTCACCGTTTCTGGGTTACTGGAGCTGGCATATGTTATGGCATAGTTATGCCGTCATAACTATAGTTTGAATTTCGTCACGCCACTTATATTACAGCTACCCTAAGGTCTTACAAAGCTAACACTGTCCTATTTCAATTGAATGCAATTTTGTGGATGTGAGGGGTTTCGTTAGCTGCTAGTTTCCCTTCAATCCTATGGGTAAAGATCGCGGCTAGATGCAGGCCCTGGAGCTCCGTCAGGGCCTCGGCATTTAGTAGTCCAGTAACCCAGAAACGGTGACTTTGCTCAGGTATGGAGTGCCGCGGGCTTCTGGTCGTGACGGAGATCCATTTAGCTCACAGTGAGCCGGGGTCTATGAATGAGGACACGCCGGGCGGTGAGGCAGCACCGGCCGCTGTCACGTTAGCCTGCTGAGCTCCTGCTGAGCTCCTGCTGAACTGCGACACACAGTCGGACAAAATTTGCAATTAGCCATACATTTTCGGAAAACGGCACATATTTGACCTCTACATAGTTGATTTCTCGCATAAAAAAAGTCTCAGAAGTGAATTTAGTAATTAAATAGCAGACGAACAATGTATACATTTTCTGAGATCTGCGTGACCTAGATTCAGAAGACTAAGCTGACCTCAGGTCAGTGGTGTAGCCTATATAAATGTTGGGGCGTGACAAAGATAGAGACTAGAGCCAAATAAGGTAGGAGTTGACGTCAACTTTTAGCTTTGTTGAGATTCGCCCGTTTTCAGCAGCAGTTTCAAATTGTGAGATTTGCAGAGGAAAGAGGTGTCAATGGGATTTTGAGGTTCTATGTATGTCCTAGTTACCCACCAAACTGTTGTTTTTCAACTATGACAAGGTAAAATTGTTTTTGCATTCTATCACCCCTTTAATTGAATATATTTGGGGGTTTGTCTGTTGGTTGGACGAAAAAGACTTTCAAAGTAATCTTGGGCTCTCTGAACTTGAGATGAGCACTGTGGCCTACTGTACTTCTAAGTTCAAATTCAGCCAAAACAAAGGTTATGTACTGTAGGCATGTAAATCTGCCCAAATTTGGCTTTCGATGTGTTATTATTTATACTGCCCTGTGCCTTTTACTGCTAAAACCTACTTACATCGGCATGAATATTACATTTAACGTGTAAAAAGAACACAACTGTTGCAGGATAAATATCAACAGAGGGGAAACAATTTAGCTTGATAACAAAACAGCAGCATTTTTATCTGCAAAGCAGTTTCTTAGTTAGGGGAAAACTTTTGAGGTTGTTGATTAGATCGTGTTTTACACTGGTGTTCTCAATAACCTTTGACAAGATTGAAAACACCGACAAAAAGAATGCCACCAAATTTGAATCTATGATGCACAGCATAAATTAGCACTTTGCATTATTCCAACTCAACCTGACATTTTAGAGCTTCAACACCTAAACCACAAATGTACACACCTCACTCACTCACACACACACACCATGCTGGAGTGCAGCCAAAATGAACACAACTCCAAACCACAGGAGCCAAGCAAATCGTGAAACCAAGAGCAAAACCTCAACAGAAAACAAAAACACAGCAGACACCAAGTGCACACACACCTCCATGTACTCTTTTTAAAAGCTGTGGGTAAACCTCGTCCTCTAAATGTGCTCTTCGTGGTTGTTGTTGCTGTCCCAGAGGGGGGTAAATATACACTGCCCCCCACTGGACAGGCCAGCTCTTGTCATGTGCAGCAAATGCAGCCCAAACTGTCCGAGAAGAACCACAACAGCAGAGTAAGATCTCGTCAGAAATGGTGCAGTTTGGGCCGAGTTACTGGAACAACACTGATATGTCACACAACAAAGGAAGGCTTCTGAGAAATGACTTAGTGAGCCAGTTTTGGAGTTGCACAGTCATCAGAAATGAGTGCTTCATCAGGACTAACAATCCTGCCTTTATGAGAACATGAAGTAGATGTCAGTTAGCTACACTGGTGGCTTCACACTAAATGACTGAGGATGTTAAAAAAGAGAGAGGGGAAAAAAGAAAATTAGAAAGGCTCAGCTTTGTATGAAGTCTACGTTCAGCTATTAGGAGGTTTAGTCATGTACTGGGAAAGCCTGGCTGTGGGATTCCTCTGTGAGGATAAAAGAAATTAAGCTGAAAACTGACTCTTCTCTTCTCCTTTGGCATCTCTTTTATATCACAAGAGTTGTAGAGTAAAAATGCTCAAATCAAAAAGGGAACTAGAAAACTGGGAAGCATGCAAAATAATGTTATGGAACAACATTATATAAGGATTGCATCAGCAGTTGCTCTTTTTGTTAATGCATATGATGGAGTCTGTTTTGTTTAATACATAAATGTTTGTATAGCACACTTGGCAGTTTAAATTACAGCATGTAATGAATACAAAAATGGCATTGTGATGGTGATTGATAAATCATCGTGGAAGGTGGTTTCGGCCAAAAGATATAATCACCTTTTTCTCTTCTTCTCGGAGTCGTTTGTCCTAGGCTTGCTTTGGGGTGTCTTGGCTGTGCCTGATTTGGAGATGCTGTCTTCTCTGCGTCGTTTGCTGTGTAAAAAGAAGGGAAAATGGGTCAACAGCTGTCCGTCCAGTAAAAAAATAAAATAAAATCACCAATGACCTATTCATAACATTGACCGAATATGACCAAGAGCCAGACTGAGTGTACTGACTGTGTTGTGCTGCCGTCCTGCTCCTGTTCCTTGCAAGGAGACTGTGCTGGTACTCTGTCATCCTGTCTGTAGTCTCCTCCCTCCTCCGGCTGACCTCCCCGTTGGCTGCCGTTGAATCGCTCTGTCGGACACCTGGTCTGAGGCTGAGTTGAGGGGGGAGACGCCGATGTCGGCTCCTGATCTTCCCTGGACAACTCCCGCCACCGGTTCTTAACGCACAGACAAGTGGAAGATAGTTGACTTTCAAGTTTTTTTTTCTACTGATGCAATAAATAAATGCCAAATAATTTGAGAGGGATATCATTCAGACATTGATGTGAAGTGTGTTGGCAAAGCAGGCCACAATACCATTTTGCCACAGATTAATACAGCCTACAATTGGTCATTTTGTTGTAAAATTAAATAAGATGGAATGATGTTCTCGTTAAAAATGTCCAGCATGTGACAAAAATTTAGCTGCCAATGACAACTATTAGCCTTATTGTTGTTATTATGCAAGATCAAGATTGGCCCCATACCAAAAGCACATACAATCACTTCTCTGTCAAGCATTCAGGAAACTGGCTTGAACAAAATGCTATCATTTATTATTTCCGACATTCTTGACAAAAGTCAATAGGCCAAGACATATCACTCTACCAGTACCAAAAGAAAAAGAGAGGGAGAGAAAAAGATAAACTGAAAGGATTAGTTTCAGTCTCAACGGTCGAGAACAATTGCTTCCATAGTTGGATCAGGATATGTTAAAAGGAACTCTTAACATATGAAGAAAAGTTACTGCTCTTTGTAGAGACAAATGTTTGAACAGAATTGAGGTAAGGCAAAAAAAAAAAAACACCACACCGCCACATTTCCTGGCCAATGATTTTCCAGTGGGCTTAAAACAATTAATTAAATTCAACTGAATGCCAGTCATATCAGTTTTTAACTGCATCAATTAGACAGCAGTTTCCTTTTCATTTCAAAAGCAAGATTTGTGAAGAGTGACAGAGGGCTTCTGACAGAGGATGTAGGGCTAAGCAACAGTTTGTTTATACTTTTTTTATTTAATAAAACAAACTTTTTTTGACTCAAATCGCAGGGAAGCGTTTCTTTCTTTCTATACGATTACATAAAGCTCCTTTATCAATAAGACGTGCCCGAGGCCTGGCCAGGAGGGTCTGCTGATACAGTAGCCTTGTTTCATCTACCTCCTGCCAGTCAATAATGGGCTGATTCTAATGGATTTAACTTGTTCTCAGTCAGCTGCATCACAATAATTATCTGATGCAAACCTCAAATCAAATACGTTTAATAAAAACTCCACATGATACTCTCTTGTAAATAATCATTTAGACTGGAATATATTTTGAATTTGAAATATTGTTTACAATGTGGCTCACATGCTGGCAAACGTTTATTCACCTTAATTGACAGTATGTGACGATTAAGCACGCATAGACTGAATAACTGTGGCATATAAAATAAACAAATATCAATTACCAGGCCGACCCTCTGCCATACTTTTGTATTTTTCTCTACAGCCAAATTCCCAACTGAACAGATGCCTGCAGAAACTCACAAACTGACATAGTACAGTCTGTGTTTGGACCATAAGGATAAAGGGAAATGAAGAGTATCTGTGTTTACAAGCAAATAAGATAAAATGGAGAGGAAAAAGTACTCAGTGTACTGAGTGATAGAATTTGTCACAGTGTGTGTGGGGCAGGTACCTGTACAGAGGAGTCTCCCATGATGCATTTGGATCCTTCGAGGACAGCCATGAAGGAGAAGCGCAGCTGGTCAGGGGTCTGGATCAGGCCCATGCGATACTTCCTCATGTCCAACAAGATGCTTTTGATGTCCACTGATGAGGGGTCTTTCCTCTTGGCCATCTGGACAGGACAGCAACGTAAACTACTGTAGCTCAGCTAACCAGGATGAACCCCCCGCTCTCTCGATATCTGGTGACTAATTTGTTGGTTGCGTTTAGCAAGGAAAATCTAAGTCTGACACATTGTTACACATCTCCAGTCTGTGGCAGTGGGTATAATGCAACAGTTTTGGGATCATATGCTGTAATTCAGCTTTTTAAGTGCCTTATAGTTTTTGATCTGGCTTATCTATCGCTACATCATCATGTTTTCCCGTGTTTTCCCAGCATGCCAAGAGAACAACGTTGCATTTTAGCCAAGTACATAACCACATAAAAGCTTTAGGTTTGAGGGGTTTTCCTTCAGTATTTGTTTCTCTTTCAACTACATTCTGAAGCAGGTATCAATCAGAAAATAGGTTTATTTAAAATGTAAATTATAAACACGACATGACAGAATAAAATGTCGGTGTTTGCTCTAACACGCACAAATGTTTAAATGACTGATCAAACCACTGTGGCAATGAACAAACGGTAAAATCTTCTGCTTAGTCAGAATATGGAAACGCCAATACAAACTAAGAGGCAGGACTTACCAGGACCACACACGTATCAACTAATGAAAACGTCCCTGAGCGTCCGATTCCAGCGCTGCAGTGTACCACAGCCGGCCCGTGTTCGACCCCCAACGCTCCCGACTCCCGCACTTTGAAGAGAAAGTTTAGGAAGGACGCCGGGGACTCTGGGACACCAAAATCAGGCCACGTGGTGTAATGAAAGTGGCAGATCTCTCTCTTCTCCCCTGTCTGTGAGAGCAGCGAACAGAGGCCCTTATTAGCAGATACGAAACTTATATTGATTTGCAGCCTGTCAGTGCTGACAGTTCTGTTTGAGGTGACTTTAGGTTATTTCAGTAGTGTTTGGGAGTTGAACTAAACAAACATTTTCTACGGTTTCAATTCATGCCAGAAACCAGGTTCTATAAAACTTGCAACACCAAAACAGCAGGTCAAGCCTTGTGTGTACTTCTTGCTCATGCATATTGTTCTATCAGCTTGGCAGTTCCTTTTTAGTTATTTAAAATTTTGTATTTAAAAAATGTGGGTTGATTTTTAATGTAAAAAAACAGGTGAAAAATGGATAGCAAAAAATTCATAACATTAAAGTTCAGATGAAATTCGGATTTAAAAACATTGTTCAAGCATATGCTTTGTATTTTACATACAGAAATTGCTCTGCTGCATAATCTACAGCTCTTTTGCATTTTCTCAACACCTACACACTGAAAATACTTTGGTGTGTGGGAATATCAAACTCTGTTTACTCTGTCTGAAAGTCTGTGAAAACAGAAAATGAGTTTTAGTGATAAACAAGGAGGTTTTCAGTTCAAAGAAGCCTCGGACAACACAGGGGCATGTGATGCATCTTAGTGAGACGCCCTTGAACCATTTCAGTTCTCCTTTGAAACCTTTCACTGGGAATGCCCCGTGCTGTGCCTACACTAAGATTCTGCAGCTCCAACACTCTGGTGGTGTAGTAAGACTTGGTGTCTTCTGACAGCAGCGTGACCAAGAAACGTGTGTCTCTGAAGGCCATCTCCCTCTCCTCGGCTGTGGGCCAGTACTGGGCACACTTTTCCTGTCACACAAGGAGAAAGGAGACAAGCATGGTAAGCGATACAAAATAGGTTAACCTTTTGTCCAAAGAAATACACCTGATGAAAAGCAGATGCTAGCTGAGTGGCCTTGAGGCAAAGCAGCTGACAACTAACAGGAGGACAGTTTGAGCCTCGGCGTTGAGAGGAAAGCTGGAGAATAAATCAAATAATGCTGAGGATAAACATCCTCATTCATTCATCTCCTCTCTCCCCACACATACCTACACGTTTACCTGGTCACACTTAAGGTAATACACTTTCACCGAAACATACACAAATACAAAACCTCAAAATGTTGCTTTCCCATCAACGTAAACAACGATCCCAAATCCCACCTCTTTTTTTGTGACAAACCAAATATATTCTATCACAGCCTTGTTGTCTGAATATTTTGTGGCACCTTTGTCTGTCACCTTTTGTGCGGTCACGTTGCACTAAAAAATAAAAATAATATTAAACTTGTATTAGTCAAAATTCAATTTTTGCTATATTTCTTTGCTTTTTACATTTTCCCCACTTGTTACTTTTGAGTATTTTCATTTTGTGATCACAGTCCTTACGCCACAACACAAACTTCAGCAATGAATTTGAAACAGTTTTAATCTTAACATTGCATAAATATACCTATTTAAACTATTATTTTACTTCCATCCTCTTTTTATGTATTTTTATTTATTTATTTATTTATTTTTTTTTTTAAAGGTCCCATGACATGGTGCTCTTTGGATGCTTTTCTATAGACCTTAGTGGTCCCCTAATACTGTATCTGAAGTCTCTTTCCCGAAATTCAGCCTTGGTGCAGAATTACAGCCACTAGAGCCAGTCCCACAATGAGCTTTCCTTAGGATGTGCCATTTCTGTCTGTAGCTATTGAGGAGGAGGAGGGGGCAAGGAGGAGGGTGGGGGTGTGGCCTTGACCAATTGACACTTTGTTGTTTGAAAGCCATGATGTCTCGCTCTGTCTCATGGGCGGGCTAAATTCTCTGGGCGGGCAAAGCAGAGAAAGGCGAGGTATCCAGATCAGCCCATCTGAGCTTTCATTTTCTCAAAGACAGATCAGGATACCCAGGGCTCGGTTTACACCTATCACCATTTCTAGCCACTGGGGGACCATAGGCAGGCTGGGAGAACGCATATTAATGTTAAAAAAAACCTCATAAAGTGAAATTTTCATGCCATGGGACCTTTAACAGTTGTTTTTTTCCCCTTTTTTATTATTATTATTGTAAAGCACTTAAAAACACACTTTAAAGCAGTATTTCCTTATGAAATGTGCTATATAAGTTTATTATTATTCAATTTCAATTCAATTTTATTCATAGTGTCAAATCACAACAGACGTTATTTCATGGCCACTTTACAGATAGAGGAGATCCCAACAATTCCCCCCATGAGCATGCATTTGGTGCGACAGCAGTGAAGAAAAACTTCCTATTAACAGGCAGAAACCTGGCTCTTATCGTCATTGTTATTATTATACACTCAATATTTATTCTCAGCATATAGTATTTTATTAGTAAACAGACAATGGCTAGAGCTGTTGAGGATAAGTCTGTTACATAACCTCTCCTCTGCAGGATTGGAGAGCTGGCCTACATGAAAGATCCTTGATAACATCTGTGGACTAGGTACTCTTTATCTTCTATTTCCAAGAAAACAGTGAGTGAATCTCATGACCCAGCCAGATCCACTCCAGCTGCTTTACTGAGAAACAGAGAGATCCCAGCTGCTCTACGTGAGCGAGAGTGTTAGTGTGTGTTTGTTTAATTGGCACATCACAGGATCACTGGATTTAAAAAGAGTTGAGAGGTTGGGCTGCATCCCAGTTCCACTCAGACATCTGGGAACACGCTGTCAAAACACTGAATTCCTGTTATCCTGCTGACAGGAGACTGAAGCTTCACAATGGAGCATTTAAACAGAATTGTGTGCCGACTGCTTACTTTAACAAAGTATGCGTGTTGCTGGGGATAAAGTGGTCAGTATATAACTAGTCTTTCTGTGGTCTATTCAGTATGTCTTCAGTCTGTGGGTGTCAAAGATGTCAAACCAGACACAACGACTATGTTCGGACTGCAGACCTTAATGCTCAATTCCAATTCATTGCCAGATCCGATTCTTTTCACTTTTATTTTATGTGGCCCGCATCAGACTCAAGAACTGGGCACGGCCTGAATTCCGATCCGACTGTGCAGACAGATTTTTTTTTTTTTTTTATCCGACCTGTAACAGATGGACTACATATGAAAGTGGCCCAAATTAAAACTGGAAAAGATCGGATGCCATGTGACCTGGGCTGTTCACACTGTCATGAAAAAAAATCTGATTTGGGTCACTTTGGCCTGCAGTCTGAATGTAGCCAGTGAGGCCTCTTTATTATCATATTGTGTACTTACTGAGCCTTTCTCTATGACCCTGTTAAGCATTATGACCGCCTTGGTCTTCTGCTCCCAGATCATGAGCCAAAAGTGGCCACAGGTGTTCCTGAGGGGGCCCTGTGGGCAAACACACACACACACACACACACACACACACACACTTTGATCAGTTACATGACAGCAGGAGAAAATTAGTCCAGTGGGACACTGGGAAATCATTTGCAATGGAAATGTGTATCATCTTTCAGGCATGAACGAACATTGAATACATTAGGCTGAGAATTGTCTTTATTAATGTGATAACTGTGCAACTAACAAGTGCTCATTTCAAAGGTCAAGACTGCTAAAGGTTATGTGGTTGAGTTTTGAAAACTGCACTGTGCAATATCTTGAAATGTCAAATAATACAGAATAGATAACATACAGAGGCATGGACAAAGTTGAGACTCTGTCAACAAGTCTTTGCTTGCTTTTCTTTTCACGGCTAAATTCAAATATGTCAGTAACAGGATTAAAAGGATAATCCATCATGTAGAGTAACACACTGTTTGATTAGGATTCAACTAACTAAAGGGTTAGTGGAAATAATTTGTTGTGATATAATTGCGGAATAAACTGCTAAAATTTTGTTTAAGGTTCCACTATTTCAAGATACAAAATTAATTGGATAGCAAGCAAGCATTACCTCAAATGTTTGGCTTTTTTAAGCACTGTGTTCACATATTTTTTATTGTGCAACAAGAAACCTAATAATTCATTTCAGACCATCTATGTCTAAACAGTGATGCGATACATTAGAATGCCTACACAAACCACAAATTAATTGATATTTCAGTCTAGTCATGTTAAATTGAGAAAACTTTCTGTGGCTTTAAATTACTTTAGCAATATTCAGTGAGCAATATCATTTACTGAACAAGAATCTTCAGCGTCTTTTGGGTGGCAGTTTGTTGACGTTAGGATGTCAGTTTAGAGTCTTTTGAGTGGTGAGCTGATAGGGAAAATACTGACATGTGACATGAGGGAGTGTGTGTGTGTGTGTGTGCAAGGCTTGATAAGCCAGATGCGGATGAGTGGATGAGGTACAGAGATGATGACGGAGATTCATTGAGAAGTTTGACGAAGCAGAGGCTGAGGGCTTCAAGTGGAACCAACGCTACACCACAGACGCGATCTTTTGTAAATACTCTTTAAAACAATCTGAATGTACACAACGAGAAAACGCTGGGGCTGGCCATGCCCAGAGAGACAACGCTGGAGCAGCATACGGGGAAGCTGTGGCCAGTAGCCGTTTTCCGACTGTGAGACTATGCAGCTCTGGGTGGGTCGAGCTTGACGCTGCACAACCACTTTAGATTTAGGGAAGACCTACACTCAGCCAGGCAACTTAGTAGGGACAAGGAGACAGGGGGATTAGTGTTACCGGCTGAGTTAACCTTTAGCAGCGGTGTTGTTGTTGTTTAACAAGCCTGGTTAGCTAGCAAGAAAAAATAAATCACATAAAAAAGTGAAGTGGTTATATGTCCTTTCATTTCCTGAAGACAGGAGAATATTCAAAGTTGTGTGGGATGAAGATGTCTCTGTGTTGTAGGCCTGCACGATTCGGGGGGAAATATGAATCACGATTTTTTAGCGTAGAATTGAGATCACGATTCTCTGCTACTATTTTTTTCTCACAAAGTGTAATGTTTATTGCACACATGAACCATGACAAAACAAAACAAATTGGCAGTACCAATTTTTTTTGGCACCTATAGCACATTGCGCATCACCACAAGCCTGTAAACAGAGGCTTCAATGAATAAAGAAAATAAAGTACATACTGGCCATTTAAGTACAGTGGGCTACCAAATAAATAACACATTGAACTAAATATGGCCCTGATACAGGCTCTATCTGAACTCCTTGAACATCTCTTAACATAATTAAAACATGTCAATGTCAAATGCTTTAAATAAATTAATTGAAAGAGAGGGAAAAAAAAAAAGACAAAAATCTAAGTCATTTAAAATTTTTATATCGCTAACAGGGGTGAATCGAGATCGCGATTTTATAACTGTTTATCGTGCAGGCCTACTATGTTGGGTTTCTTTTAGGAAAGCAATAACTTAATCACTTTGGCTTTACAAATTACTTGACATGAGACATTGGTCCTCAATAATCATACTATTTCAAACATATACCCTTAAAATATCATTACTGTAAGTTGAAGATTTGAAGAAATGTCTAATAAATTAATATTAATATTATTAATTTTAATATTAATTACAATTTATAATAAATAAACCACTGTCAAGACCAGAATTCCACTGCCTCTTAACTAACATTAGTGTTAAGGGTGTAATAATAGACCTGTATGCATAATTGTTTTTACTGGAATAAAAAGCCTTGGACTTGCCTGAGTCAATATGTAACTTCTCTGGGCTTCCTCCATGACTACCAGACTTGCATTGATGTAGTCGTTTTCTGTGCTCTCCAGCTTCACCCGACTGTGATCAACTGCAGGCAGCGTGAGAGAAAATTATTTCGGGAAAAGCTGTAACTTGACAGACATTGTTAGAGGTTTAGAGAAACGTCACAGTGTAAACAGTTTGGACTTTCGACCAACGTTTACCTACATGGACTAACATCTCTGTATCTGTTTCGGTTGCGATTCTCTGGATACTTTGCCACTTTGTAGGAGCACTCGTGAGACTGATTCCTTATTTCCTGAAGACAATAGAAAGATGCGCAACAAGTAACGGTTACAGCATTACATTTTATGGCACCCTGACAGGGGCTCAATCCAGACACTACTGTTTGCCCAAAAAACTGTACACGGTTACTTTCAACACTGAACATCTAATCCTACTTGTTGAGTGATGTATAAAAGTCGACCAACAAGTGACTAGCTATAAAATGTAGCTAATCACATACTGAGCTCCAACCACATGCACAAGCTTATAATACTGACTGAGCTAACGGTAACATTTACGTAATAATATTAAAGTGCATCAGTGTGTATAGGCAAACGATTTCTTTTTAAAACATAGACGACAAAAAAAACGTATGAAGGAAGTTGGCGATAAATAACAGGTTAAATATCGGATACTTGATGAGCTAGCCGAACTGTTAGCTTGCGCTTGAAGTACTATCTATGTTAGCTTTATGCTAACTATGCTAACAGACTTACTAGGTAAAGCTTTTGCCACCGGCCCTCTGAATCTATGGCTTCAAACTCCTGGTCCATTTTCACAGTGGCAATGCCAGTGTATTTTAATCTAGGTACTATAATTAGCTGTCCGACTGACTACCTCATTACTTTATTCAGGATGGAGAAGCTTTTGGTCAAAGGATTATTACTTCCCTACGCTAACGAGCTCTCACTAAATGTTTGTCCGTCGTCTCTCTCTGGTGGTGCAGTAGTTGACATCTGAAGAAGTGGCATGTGCGCATGCGCCACCAGGGGTCCTTCAGTAGCTGTCAAAAACAAACGCAGCAAAGATATTCAGTGAACACATGAGATGTCAAGCACCTATCACTCAATCTAAAGCCCCCCTTTTGAGAATAAATTCATATCATTTAATCTAATACGTATGTAGATTTTTTTTGTTATATTACAAATATATTTACAAAAAATGTTTTTGAAGAAAGTTGTTCTGTATGAATCAATTTGACAGTATGATGATCATGTTTGATTTTACAACTTGTCACCTTTTAGGCCTAGTTGTTCAGATTTAAATAATATTAGGACTGCCACTGCTACTGATTTAAAAAAAAAAGATAAAAGCCCACCACAATTTTGCGGTGACCTATTCAAATTGCTTGTTTTGTCTGACCGACAGTCCAAAACCCAAGATCTTCAGTTTAAGATAAATGTGATGCTCATCATTGTGCTGTACAACACTTGAGTAATCTGATTCATTATGAGTGATTACAGGTCAACAAAGAGGACAGAGGGCGAGGACAGAGGCCCTCAGACAGGTCTGCCTTAAAGTCACAGCTAATTATTCAACAATCTTTTATCTTTCTTCCATTTACTTCTCTTCTTGTGCCAGGTTAATAATAAACAGAGATGATAAAAGAGAAAGCCTCATGTCTGCTTGGGCACGTTTGAAATCCTGAACTACTAAAGAAACGTGATATGCTGAATTACAAGGAAGTGATGCAGGTCATGATCTGGCCATAAAAATGGCAACTTAAATGTGACACTCAATATAGCCTACAATATGTGAGATATACCGGTAGTTACAGTGATCAATACAGCTTAGATAAACATTATTTTTGCGATGTTGTCAAACTGTTGGGGAAACCTTTTCCTGTAAATGTCAAAGTCTCTGAGGGGAAATTAAGAACGGCCGGGTTTATCATCAGATAGAGTATTCTGTGAGAACTGATTAGGCTACACATGGCTACACAAGATAGAAAAACACAAGATGAACACAATGTTCTCTTTCAAACTAGCCTACTGACAAATATAAAGATGCCTCGAGGAAATCTGACGTATATTTAAAGACACACAAGCATCATAAACTAAAGGAGGAAGTTTTATTTTGTCATGTGTCTTTTCTCAAAGCATGAAAGGAGTCTGCGGGAGAGCAATGTGAGACTACAGAGAGCAGAAAGCAGTGTGACTGTGTTTGTATTGGGGGTGGGGGAATGCTTTATCAAGTTGGCAACAGGCCTACGCTCTATGCTCACGACAAAAAGCTGCTTCCTACCAGAATTAAACCATTATATTTTATGGTTAAGACTTGCTTAATGGTTAAAGTTATAGTCAGGAATAAGTTAAAGTTAGGGATAGGAATGCAATGTTTGTAAATGAGGCTGGGATAAATCTCTATAGGGAGTAAATCTAGCATTTGCGATGTTCCTCCCAAGTGACAAAAACAAATATTGAGAGCGCACGCAGGCTACTAATGTCCCTACGTGATGGTAGGAGCATGCATGATAGATGATGGGTGTGTGACAAAAATACACTTCAATGGCCACCGGATGGCAGTATTTCCACTGCTAGATAAATACCGGCTGGTACTGGTAACGTGTCAAGTTAACAGCTGCTATCAGGAAAAGATCTTCCGATTGAAACATGTGGCTTACAAACAAGAACAGACAAATCATATTATCATGGGCGAAATTGAAAGTAGTTTTTTTTTTAGTTTTTCGTTTTTACATGATGGCAGTGGAGTGTCTTATTTCACCTTTTAGAAGATACATTTTGAATAACACATCTATTTTTTGACAGTAAGTATATTTTGTTGTTAATACCTTTCACTTTTATTTAAATAAAATATATATTTTATTTAATTTTAAAGGAGTTAATTTTACTAGTAATGGAGTATTTTTGCAATGTTATTACTTTTTCTTTAAATAAGTAAAGAATGTGAGTACTAGTACTATTATTTGTACTTCCACGAAAACATCTAACGTTATTGAACTCTGCCTACTTTTTTAGATTGGAGAAAATTAGATCTCTTCTTGATACGATCGACAAACTAAAAATAGATGACCAGATAGTTGATAATCCCAAAGATATATCTGCCTTTTGCCACCGTTTTTACAGCAACCTATACACATCCAAATACTGTGAAGTGACAGCTGACTCATTTATAGACTCAATCAACAACTGTAAAGTTATTTCCGCAGAGGATGCATATGATTATAACATCTCCAATGTTGAGGTTCTGAAAGCTATTGGTAGTCTTAAAATTAATAAAAGTCCAGGGTGTGATGGTATAACCTCTGAGTTCTATAAAATGTTCGACAAAGAACTGTCCCCCTTTTTTGCTAAATGTTTTCTCAGAAAGCATTCGTAATGAAGCTCTTCCAACAAGTATGACTCAAGGTATCATCACCCTGATTCCAAAGCCAAATTAAGACAAAGAAAATTTAGAAAACTGGCGTCCGATTACTCTGCTAAATAATGATTATAAAGTGTTGGCTATCATATTTGCTAATAGAATGAAGTACGTTCTGGACTCTATCATAGATGAGTCTCAATCTGGATTCATGAGGAAACATCATTACTGCTATCAATGTTAGACTGATTTTGGATGTGCGATCTCATCAATGATAACAGCTTCCTCTTGTTTCTTGATTTCTATAAATCTGTTGACTCTCTTGAACACGGCTTCATTTTGAAAGCTCTTGATAAATTTGGTTTTGGTAATTTTTTTTTGTAAAACTATTAGAACCCTGTATAAAAGAGTAAAATTAAAACTTGGCACATCCCTAAGGTTTAACGTGTCTCGCGGGGTTAAGCAAGGTTTCCCTATCTCACCCTACTTGTTCTTAATAGCTTCTCAACTCCTGGCTCTTCATATCTCAAACAGTGCCTTACAAGGAATCTTAATTGCAGATAGGCAGATTATAATCAGTCAACTTGCTGATGACACCACAATCTTCCTGAAGGACACCTCCCAAATTCCTTTATCGTTATCAAAGACTTCTCGAAAGCCTCTGGTCTTCATTTGAACTTAAAAAAGTGTGAACTTATGGCTATAAAAGATTGCTTGGTGCCCTCTATACATAACATCCCTGTAAAAGATCAGGTCACTTATCATAACCAAAGACCAATCTACAAGATGCTCCCTAAACTTTAGTCCTACCTTTCAGAAAACACAAAGGAAACTGAATTCATGGTTACAAAGAGGCCTATCTTTAAGAGGTAGAATCTTACTCTCAAAAGCTGAAGGTACATCTAGACTTACTTATGGTGCTCTCTCTTTAGCTGTAGATAGTAGTGTATCCAAAAAAATTTACTCAGTATTGTTCAACTTCATATGGAAATACAGAATACACTATATTAAAAAATCGGTTATAATGAACTCTAATCAATGGGGGGGTCTGAACTTTTTAGACTTTCCCACATTAAATAACACTTTCAAAATAAACTGGATTAGACAGTTTATTAATAACCCCACATCCTTATGGAACTTTATCCCTAACAATGTTTTCTCTAAAGTTGGTGGCATGAAGTTTTTATTGATGTGCAATTACAAGATTAGTAAAATCCCAATCAAATTGTCTAATTTTCACAAGCCAATGCTTTTGGCGTGGTCTCTCATATTTAAGCATAACTTCTCACCACACAAATGCTACATTTGGAATAAAAGAACATTCTCTACAAACACCAATCTCTATTTTTTGAAAATTGGTTTAACAACAATATTACACTTGTTAGCCAACTTGTTGATCCGAATGGTAAACTATACGAATACTCCGATTCGATGTTATGTTGTATGTCATTTGTTCTTTGTATTTTGTACTGTCTTTGTCTGTATGTATAAATAAAAAATAAAAACTCATCAGTAAATATTACTGTGAATCACAAAAAAAACAAACCTTAACGTTATTGAAACCGCATGCTTGTATTTTATTGTGAAAAGCGGACAAATCCGACCGGAAGTTTGACTGTTGTTTGTAGCTGTTTTGTTCACTGACTTGACGAAAAAAGTCAGACTCACTCGGGGAATGTACCTTGTTGGCCGTGCTGCGAAGTTTTCTGCAAATATAACGTTAACGCTAACTGAGAGATGGAGACAACGGTGTACACTTCTGTTGTGAAGTAAAAGGAGACCAGGTGAACATTTAACGGTGAGTGTGTGTAAGAATATTATTTACAGCCAGATCTAGCTAAGTTTTAGTTAAGATCACCTACAGATCACAACTTCCTCCCCGAAGCTGACGAGCAGCTAGCAGTTTTTAGCTTTGTTAGCTTGTGAATTTTCTCCTTGTTAAACTCTAGGTCGGCGGAAAGCCTCTGCTGGCAGGTAAAGTTTTATGGCCGTTAAGGTTGCTTAGCTACTTAGATAACCATATTGTCGATTCAACTGTCCAGCGAGTTAGTAAACCCCACAGCACAGCTAGTCAGCAACTCTTTGGGCGATTAAAGTTAGGCACTAGCTATCCTGCTAGCCAAATCTGATTTCGTTAGCTAGTAGGCTAGCCAGGTGGAAAGTGTACAGAATTAGGTCCTTCCTGTGACGAGCATCAGATGACACATACGGTGCCTTTTTTCGTTTTCTTTCGTTATTTTAACGATGCCGCTATTTTATTAACAGCATTTTTATTAAAACTAACGTTACGTGGATTGGTGTTTTGCATGCGAAATAACGTTATTCTCAATATCCTCATTTGTTTGCAGAACGTACTAACTATAAATCACTACAGCTCCAGGCGACTAAATTATTGTTGACTCTACATTTATGTTGTATTCATAACTTATAAGACATTTGTACTAAGTGCAATGTTCGAGCAGATGCTTGGTTATTGTAGCTAAAGTAAAGACATGCTCATAGACCTTTAATATTTACAGTCAATGGGCATGCTTCACAATGTTATTAGAATTATTTTTTTAAAGGTTATGTTATATGCACTTATAAGTGACCCAATACCAGTACATCATTTGGTGCTCTATTTTGGGCATTTCATTACTTTTGCTTCACATAGTAGTGGTATTCGTGTAAAAGTTCTGTTTGTGTAGGTGTAATTTGCCCTGTATAGGCATCATGACAAATATACAAAACAAAAATATATGTCTATAAAAAATATATTTTCTATGATCTCTTACTATAACTAAGAGTTCAATCGAAAAATGATTAAAACTTCAAAACAAAAGGTAATGTTAGCTTCTAGATAAAAAGTGCCCAATGGAATAAAGGAATTTACAATATAATAAAATCAATACATTTGTTCTTTATATTGTTTTTTTGTTTATTGTCTTATTCATGGTAATTCTTTCCTTCAGGGTTTTTCTGTTTCTGTCACTTTTATAGCATAGTCAACAATGTTTTACTGAATATATAACGTATCAATTACTGGGCAAGTCCTTCCCTATTTAATGTGTGACTTTTATAGCATGCCTGCTAAATTAATCCAAGCCATCCTTACTGGAAGCTTTCCATCAGTGAGTCATAAAGTGCTTTGCTTTCCCCTAATGGTCTGTTACTGTTTAACTTAACTTTCAGTCGCAGACTTGCTAAATGTAAACTGAATTAAACTGTTAATACTCCTAAGTTTGATTACATTTTGGGACCCATATGTTTGTTAAAAATGACATTAATACATCCACGTTTGGGGACACGCGCAGCCATGGACATGATAGAGGCAGCGGCTCCACCTGGGAAAACGGGGAGATCGACCCATGCTGCCTGTCTTGAAAAACTAACTAACTGTGCGCTGCATTTGAATTTAGGGCAGGAAAGCTGGCCCCGACGTTCAGATTGTATTACTTGGCAGAGCAGCAAAAACAAGCACTTTCATCAGTGGGTCATATGCTCAATCACTCTTGTTTTAACTCACTCTTTGATAGATAGGAACTTAACAGATAAATAACTATATAAAAATGTTATGGACTACAACTTTAAGCAATTTCTTATGCTTTGAGCCGAGGATTATGTCCTTACAGGTGCAGTAGGTAAGACATATAAAACTAACTTTCTGTCATATTTGCTGAAACTGACCCTATATTCCAGTAGAACTACATGAAGCAGGTAATAATAAAAAAATAAAAATCTGGCTCATATGGCACCACCTACAGCCTGTGGTGCGATTTGCAAAAATCCACCGCTCCCTGTTCAAATGCACCAATCATGGCCAGGGGGGGGTGTCTAACTGCGTGTCAATCACTGCTCATGCACATGCATTCATTCTCCCTTATGGGGGGAGGGGCTTAGGAGACCGTTTTGGGCTTTAGCAGAAAGGGGGGAGGGGCTGAGAAGTTGTCGATGTTCAATTTTTTTCTTTTTTTCTTGACACTTCTTGACACAAGGGTTTGCAACATCACCCCCACTTCTAATTTGTAAAAATTAGAATCTAGGGACCTATAAAAATCTCAACTAGGGTAACAATTCTTCAGTCTGAACTAGTCTCAGGTTAACTGACCTAAATTTGCAGGGGGGAAACATTATGCAAATACCAGTAGAAATGCTGTTTGATATTAATTTTTGAATTAGCTGTATTTAGCCAATCAAAACATAAATGTTTTGGACGTATTTGTATAATCCAGTGATAATCACCATTCAGTCCTTGCTGTGAGTGGGACACTTACAGACAGCAGCCTGTGACAGAGTGACACTCAAGACCCATGGGCTGTGAATCAAAAACATTTGCCTTTTTGCAATAATGTTTCCTATCTACAAACATGGACACATATCTTGACTTTTCTTTTGGCTGAATGAATTGGCTATCAAACATTTGTGCACTGATAGATAGCCAACAGGCCCAACACGTTAACATAACCCATTTCCCCTTTAGTTAGCTAGCAAAGACAAGAAGCAGACTGCATCTGGTGGTAAGGGCCCATAGTTGCACAAGTAACAATTAAAAAAATGACGATTTGAAAGTAATTTTATAATATATATTGAAAAATCTTACCAAGATTTGACACACTAATTTGTGTACATTACTGCTCGCTACTGCTGTCCTGGAAGCAAGACGTGTATAAAGAAGTGCAGGAAATCTGTTGCTAAGAAATCAAGCCGTCATTGAATGGGCAGCAAACTTTAGACTTCTAGAATTCAGTCACGATGTGGCTCTTCTCCTTTATTTTCCTTTTTAGAACCCCACTGGGCGGCATAGATGTCCCTCTATGCAGTAGGCAAATGGTATCTCCCCTGCTGTATCCGGGGCAAACACAAGCCATCTTTTATGCTGTCGCCATGGTGCTGAATGGAGAAATGGAAAAATAATAAGTCATGTTTAAATTGCCTTTTTAAACGATAACTTTTTTTTATTTTTATTTAAAATGTTCGAGAAGTTTGCTACCTAATCATTGCATCTCCGGCTGCATCTTTAGTTTTACTGCCTCGTTATAATGTAGCAGTTACAGTGGAACAGTACTTTGCCTGTTCTGTAAATCAGACTGTTTAGTAAATAGTGCTGAAAGCAGCCTCAGAGGCATTTGCTCCAGTGTCTCCTGTTGATACTCTCTGTTGAACGTCAGGCATTAATATTATACTTTGGCTGGCAGATAATAGGCTAGATAGAGATTCATTAAGCTACAGGGTTGTTTCGATGTCCAGCTGACAGAAAGTTGGCCTACACCTGATGAATGTTGGGCAGTCAATCAATAATTTTTTTTTCCATTTGCTTCAGAGGGATGTCTTGTTCTGTAGACAGCAGTGACAGTTCCAAAAAAAGCTGAAATATTTCCTATCAATGTAAAGTCATGTAAAAAAAAAAAAAAAAAAGTAGCTTTTCTATAGAATTTGTCATCCAGTCTCTGGGCTGTTCCTCTGTCTCAAGCCGTAATAAATGAATGCATTGTTATGATCAGGAAGACTTTCCCCCGGCTGGAATGCCACCGGAAATTAGTGTACGTGATGATCACTTTGCAGAAGAACGCTTTGAGCCTCTCGTTGCCAGTGTTGGAAGCCAATCATTGTATGTGGGATTTATTTGAAGGTAGACATAGGCAACCAAACTCACTAAATTCCCGAAGCTTACATCATCTATCCCTAAATTTGGTCTTCGGCATTGAGAAACACAGCAGGGATTCCTTCTTAATACACTCCTGATGACCTAAAACCCACCCAAGCTCATTTACACACCATTTTAAATCAACACTGTCAACCAAGAATTCAAATCGGGAATACTGTTTGGATGGTATGTCAGATAATGTGCACCTCCAGTAATTGTGGTTTCGTCAGGAATGCCATAAACTGGAGATAGTTCAACTACAGCTTTGTCAAAAGTAGGTGAAGTGGATTGGAAAAGACCCAATGTCCAATTCAATGCAGAGGAAATGCCAGAGCCGGGTGACGGTCGTGTCTGTTTAAACTACAGGACTGGGCTGATATTTTTCTGGTTTCCAAAGGCATGGAACACATTTGTTGTGATATAGGTTAATTATGAAGGGAGTGACAGTTGTTAAAAGATGAGAATTCAATCCAGAACACTGAAAGATAATGTCAAATAAAGTGTGCATGTTATAGGTTTATGAAAAATACTTCACATTGGCTGATATATTGTCATGTTTTAGTAACTCTATATTGATATTGGCCTAAAGAATAATTTTTTTTACACTATATTTAAACTATATCATCCTGTGAATGTATCTGGGTCTGTTAAACCCTTACCCTTTTGATTAGACTCTGGGAGATGCATCTCACTGGTATGTGCTGATATTTTTGAAACCACTGAATGGTTTAAGGATGTATTTTCACATCAGCACAACGTTATACATTTGGTATTCAATCGTTCCAGAAAAAGAATTGCATCTGCCGTCGACTGTTGCCTTGTTTTATTTGTTCTCTTCTGTTTACTTTGGAACTAGAAGAAGAGCTGTGGAAAATGTTAATGAAAATATTCAGGGAAGTATGTTTCTTTGGGAGAGATTAATGTTTCTGTTTATAGCTTATTAATTATGTAAACAAAAATACCAAACGTATTAATGAAACAGTGTTTGACGTGTGCAGTCACAGACCTGTAACATAACATGTTCCATTGCAATTTGGTTATGCATCTAATTGTCTCTTTGCAAAATGATAGGCAATGGAAACCTGGATTTATTTTGTTTATTGCAATGCAAGAGCAAACATGTTGTCTTGTGGTCTGGAGGTCTATACTTGTTAAAACCTTTTACCACTGCAGCCCCAAGTGACTCATTTTGTTACTGTTCTTTTCCCAGTCTATCTCGACACGTAAATTACAGTGTGACTCCCAAAGAATTTCAGTAACCTTGCATTGACCTGTCTCTTCAGTAGAGAACCACAGATTTAAATCATACTACAATGGCAATCATGATGTAGCATCAGCTGATTCACACTCACTGACTTCTTTTTAGAGTTGACGGAGGGTTGAAACCTTTTATTCTGCCGCAGTAGGCTTCCTGCCCTGGGGTTGTCTCAGGAACTGGGACACCATCCCAGTGTGTGAGCCGCGGTTGCATGTGATTGCCTTTGAGCCACACAACTTGAATACATGCATTTTCGTGCACAAACACAAACGCACACACTGACCGCAGTCGGAAAATCCCACTCACTGTCCGTATGGTGTCGATGCAGGCTTTCCCCCCCCCATTTAATTACGCCTTGGGAGTGTAATTTCACATCGACTTGCGGGTTGCCTGAAATTGCCCCTCCGTCTTGTTAAAATTTCCACTTGCTCACATGACTTGGCTAGTTGACCCAATACATTATCAAGCTTTATGATGATTTATGATTTGGACATCACTTCAGCCAGTACCAGACAGGCCTCACAGTGGAAGTTATTAAGTTGAGCTATATACCACAGTTTAGTGCTAGGATACTCAAGGATGACTCTGGAAATTTCCTGCTTAAATGTTTTCAGTAGTTGCTATTAGAAGATCATTCTACTTGACTGAATTGAGTATTTAATTTATTTACCAAGGTTACCAGATAATGCGACGCGCCTGTTGTCACAAAGAGTTCTACAGGCTACAGTATAGTGTCAAATGTCCGCACAGTCTGTCTTTGAGTGGCATCATTGTGTCTTTATTTTAAGAGGAGACGACGCACACCTCAAGGAAGTAGAACCAACAAACTGTCTGATGTTTCGTCTCGCGTCACCTCACATCATCTAATGTCGCTTTACCCACTGGTGTATTTGTTGCTTCGATTTCAGATGTCATTTGCAGGCTTTGGGTTTTAAATGTCACTCTTAAACTTTCAGAAAGAGCAATTAAAACACATTATTCTTTACAACTTGGCTGCAGTGTTAATGGCTTAATGACATGCAATTATGGTTTATACTTAAAACATCTTATTTATCTTTAGTTCACAGTTAAACATTTAGGTAACCTTGCATTACATTTATTTATATGTTGTAGTCAGTTAGCTTGTGACTTCTTAGTAACACCTAATCCTCTTTACCTCATGTTGGTTAAATTTAGTTTTTTTTTACTGCCCGTATGGTACTGCCTTTTAGATAATTGATATAGTACCTCGGAGATACTTGGTATACTTTTTAAAAAGTAATACAATAACGTTTTGAGAAAAGGAGCAAAGGCCTAATTAATGAGTGAGCATATTGTTTGATATTATTTAGTGACCAAATTGAAAGATGAGATATCATCAGGATCTGTGAGACTGCAGATAACAATTATTCTTGAGACTTTCTGGACAATCATTCTAGCTGTCATTCATAACCGCAGTTGTGTTTTTCTCGTCATGAGTCAAGAGCGGCTCTACTACTTAAAGGTGTAAAAAAAGTGTTTTTTTCCCCAAATCATAACAGTCCTGGTATCCCCTTAATTTCACAGCAATCACAGTGTTGGTACCATAGACTGTATTAACATATTGGTATGTATTGGTTGGTACTCTGAATGTGACCTCAAATGAGGTGAAATGACTAGATGTTTACACTGCCTTTACTTCACAGCGGGTAGACTGAATGTAAACACTTAAGAAAGAATTTGGTGGTTCATACTGGGTCGATTGCCAATTGGCATTTATCATTTGTGGCAATTGGCAATTTAATATGAATTTGAAAGTGAAGTAAGAAGAGACATCAAACTGCTTCAAAAGGGCCAAATCGTTTGTGCCCAAATTGCAGGTACACTGGTTGAAAGATCAGAGAAAGAATTTAGTATGTCAAGGGAAAAGTCGTTGCATGACACAACAAAACAAACCCCATTTTCAAAGAAGCCAAAACCCTCCAGTGTCCTCTGTATACCTTTGCAGTACACAGTCACTGTTAGTAGGCCATTGATTAATGATTAATTGGTTGACCTGTCAGTGACCTGTTCTCTGCTGATTTTTTTTCTCCAAATCAGCTTCCTATGTGGGTTTTTGTTGTATTTACAGTATGTTTTTGAAGGTTTAGGTCTTTCCATAGAGCTCTTCTTTAGGCTCGAGAGGTTGATAGTTTTCTGACAGCTAGTTCCTTTTGTTCATTGTGCATTGTTGGTGAGATTACTGCTGCTTAACGTTGGAAATGTTGCTGAAAACACTAAGCCTCATACAGCTTTTAACTTATATTTACATCTATTTTACAGCATATTTCCCTCCAAGCTAACTTTAGGAGCTCTTATGCAACAGAGGTAATCAGAAAGGTGGAATAGTGGAAGGCCATATTTAGAGTCAATTGAGATGAATTGCCGTTTTCTCGTGGCATCAGAGAGCCTCTCAAATGAACATCAACTGACCACTTGAGATTCTGCTTTTCCATTTTTCTGTGGGAAACTGACTGCTGCTAAACAGAAAACGTATTCAGTTGGAAAAGTGGACCGAAGTAGCAATTTGGTCCCTCAGCTTTAAAAACCTCTGAGTTGTTTGCCTTGAGTTTAATTTACATTTACACTACACAACACAGGTTGGATGTTGGGCCCACATCCCAGACCATCTTCCAAATGTGGCCTGAGTCGGTGTGTTTTGGGTGCATTCACACTTATTTTTTTTAGAGGTGTTGACTTGCACCCAAGAAGCATTTCAGTGCTAGTTGTTAATGCAGAATTATTTCAATTTATATTATTTGGTGGATTATGAAAGAGGAAGGAGAGTCTAGGCGCTGGCTGACTGGCTGGCTGGCTGGCTGGCTGAATAGACTAGAACACTAAAGTAGCCATAGTAAAACTTAACTGCTGCCTGCATGTCATCATGAGGGCATATAAACCGCAGCCAGTCAGACTAAGGTTTGTAGGTTATGAGAGGGAGCGTTTGTGAACTGCAGGATTGCTGTTCCAGTTGAGATTTGCAGCGGGCTTTTTAATTAGTCACATTATGGTTCCCCTTCGGAATTTTCCTGAAATTAGTCTCTAATGACAAACATACTCAAAGTCAAAGTTTAGAGCATACAGATAGTGAAAGGAAATCATTCTTTGTCCTCCATTTTGACCATTTGGTATTATGCTTTAGGATTTTGACAGATGAACCTGCAAGTTTAGTTTTAAGGACATGTCCGGACCAGTGAAAACAAATCACCCTAAAACTGGGCAGAGGAGTGGACAATATATTTCTCATTTGTAGGTTTGTCCGATGCAGTCCAACTGAGAGTCAACTCTGAAAACCCCTGATTCTGGGATAGCACTAGTTCAAATTCCTGTGGCTTAAACCTAGTGAGAATTTAAACTAAAGAAAGATACAATCTCTTAACCAGGGCATAAAATGTGTTGGAATAGCGGTCACATCGTGTTGAAATGAACTAATGAACCAACATGGTTCAATTGTGTTTGTGTCTCATGGTCAAACTATAATCTCAAGGAGATGCAAGCGTGAGAATGAGACATTAGCACTCACATTCAGCTTCTCCACCTTCCATTAGTTGGTTTCTTTAGGAATGACTCCAGGGCAGAAATGTTTATTCAAAAGATGTCAATTCATTAGCTGAATCTGTGGACTCTATGGAAGCCTGCATAGCACCACCACACCCACAAACGGTGTTGGTTTATTTCAGCATGAGCTTTGCTTCTCCTTACTTGAAAGTCACTACTATTTTAACTACTTGTTCGGTTCTGTGTAGCACCACGTTCAAACAGCTAACCACATCCACTACAAGTGCACTTGAGCACTGCTCTCAAAGATGATGAGTTATGCTTTGTTGTTCATATTGTGTAAAATAACAGCATGTAAAGCACTCGAGGCAAGGTGTGGCCGCCGCTCTAGAGGCACACTAACGCAGCTGTGGCCACATCTGAGTTCTGTGATGACAAAGAAAAACAGGATTTTGCTTGTTTTGCCTACACATGACTAATACACACTCTCCAGGGAAAGCCTGCAGACAATTTATGACAGGAGTCTCCCATGCACAAACACACGTACGCAGAAGATGCGCCTGAAAAAAGGCTTAAAGCCTGCCAGAAAACTCTTCTTAATTATCTAAGGGATTGTCATTCCTTTCCACACAAGCCCATGAAACGCCTCAATGATGGCTGTCTTGTCTTAGATTTCTCCAGTTGATTGGTTGTTATGCATCCTGAATCATCCCAATGTTTTGTGTCTCTACCTGATTTTCTGTTTTTTTTTTTCTTCTGTCTGTCAGGTTGGTGTCCTACATCTGAACATCTACATCTCATCACTGTGATTTAAACCAGTGACAGACCACACGACAGACTTCCAGACCTCCTATACCAGCTTCCAGCCACTATGACCTAGCTAACAGAGGCCCAGGCCCCTCCCCTGACCATCCTTTCCTCTAAACCCCAGTCTGTCTCTCCCATCTTCCTCATTCACCTAGTCCTTCATTTCCTCTCCTGATGTGGTGATTTCTGGTTGCACCACCAGCGGCGCCCCTTCTAGCGCGATGAGCAGCCTGCACCAGCAGCATCATGGCAGCACAGGCTCAGAACGAGACCTTCACTCTGCTGCCTCCTCAGTTAGCCTCCCTTCAGTTAGAAAGACCCCCAAAAAACGCCGTCTGTCCCTCCACTCATTCTTCAGTCGGCGACGCCGGCCTGACCGTGACCCCAAGCGCAAGTCCAGGCCTCTGCAGGCTGGAGCTGGAGTGGAAGGCATTGTCAGCACAGAAAGCGTCCAGTCAGAGCCTGTCCATGATAAAACTTCTGCCCACTCTGCACTGGCCGTAGCATCGACCTCGTCAGTGTCCGATTCTTCATCGGAGCTGCTGGAGTGCCCACTGTGCCTACTGCGCCATGCACGCGAACGCTTCCCAGACATCATGACCTGTCCCCACCGGTCCTGTGCAGACTGCCTGCGACAGTACCTGCGCATCGAGATCTCAGAGTCTCGTGTCAATATCTGCTGCCCCGAGTGCTCAGAGCGCTTCAATCCCCACGACATCCAGATGATCCTGGGGAACCGAGCCCTCATGGAGAAGTACGAGGAGTTCATGCTGAGGAGGTGGCTGGTGGCCGAACCTGACTGCCGCTGGTGCCCGGCCCCTGACTGTGGGTAAGAATAAGAGCTGAGGGGTAATATAGGCTACTCAGAGATTACCATATTGCATCCTGCTCTTTACATAAAATATGACCCACCAGCTACATGGAAGTGAGACCCTTTTTGATTTGTTTTGAAGTATTGAAGTTAGAGGGTGACATGACGATTTTAAAAGGGTTTTACTCTTAGACAAATTAAAAAGATTTTGCAGTCAGGTGTAACTTGGTCTCGCTTTGCCAGACCTTCCTCCACAGCGCTGCGGAGGAGGGTCTGGCTAGTCCATACAACATTCCGGGATGGGAGAAAAACGTGCTCTGGTTTATTGGCATTTCTTTAAACCAATCACAATCGTCATGGGCGCCGGGAAGAGACACGGCGCCGCTGCGAAATAGCCTCAGGAAGGAACCTGTTTTGGTGAAGCGTGTACGTTCAAAAGTAGTTTTAGTCGTGCAACAGAAAACTCAGATTGGACAGATAGTCTAGCTAGCTGTCTGGATTTACCCTGCAGAGATCTGAGGAGCGGTTAACCATAGTCCTCATACATCGACCAGAGTTTAAAATTCCAACACAAAGAGTGGAAGTGGAACGTTGTGGATATAGACTATAGGTGTAACTCAAGGGTAGGATTGAATTTGAAATTTTTTTTATATTCAGTGTTGTCCACCTAACATTTATGGCAACAAAGCAAGATAGGAAAACACAAATAGATCCACACACTAAATTGCTCCCGTTTAGAAAGGACCTCGAAATGTCACTACTTAAAGCATTAACATCCTTCTAATGCAAGCTATTGTGGTGTGGTGTGTTGATCTATTTGTGTTTTTCTACTTTGATCCAGCACCTATCCCCACTAGGGATCTGGGTGTCTTCTTTATTGTTTCTTAACAAAGCCAGTTAACCATAAAAATATCAACCATGTGAGACTTTTTCCATCTCAGGCTACAACTTTTCTTAAATATTTTAAAATCTCTTTCGGTTGCCTGCGTTGTGCTTGATGTTTCGTGCTTCTGAAAAAGTTACACGAGTCCCAAAATAACATAGTAAGCAGCTACATTAAGGAAACGTCAGGGCTTTAATCTGGCCTTTTGAAGTTCACACCAGCTTTTGCATTGATGTCTGAGTTATAAATAACTCAGAGCAGTAATAGACCTGTTTGTTCTGTCAGCCTCATGAGTCAGCCAAAAAAGACGGGGGCAGCAAGCGATGATGATATTGTTATTAGACCGTACCGAACATTTTCTAATCGCATAGTGAATGAAGCTGGAACTGATTGCTTGTTGTTAATAATAATAATCATTGTCATTGTCATCATACCGTCATGTTTTATTTACTGTAAAGCACTTTCTCAACAATGTTACAAAGCGTTTTACAGTAGCACAAAATGAAAAAATTAAGCAGTAAAACGATGAACAACATAAAAAAGTAAAAATTAAAGTTTTAGAATTAAAATGTTTAAATGAGCAAAATAAAAACAAACTTCCAGGTATTGAATTTGAGCATTTTAGTAATGTAAATGATTCGCCTGATATCAGATGGAATTCTTCAAACCTCAAGCCACTCCTTCAGCCCCTCTTAAAAAAAGATGTTATTGTAATTGAGGGATAAATTGTTGTTCTGGTTTCCTCTTTGACAAGGAGGTGACGGTGTAGGTGAGGGTCGGGTCAGGGTATGTTTGGAGCTGTTAGGGATTCAACAGTTTGCTCACAGGGGCCTGAACTGAAGCTGACATTATGCTCTGTAGCTCACTGGGTCATCACCCTGCTTTACCTGTTGTTTACTGCCCCTGTAGGCCACGACAACCACCATGCACACAGCATCATTGAAACTGCTCATCTGCATTTGCGTCAGTCTATTTTTTTATTGTGCCGATGCTGGCACTAAGGTTTTGAAAGAAAACTATTCATACATAGTGCGTCATGGAGTTTTGGAGCAGTTACTAACCCACTTTAGTTTTGAGTGATTGCCGAATTCATTAATGCCTTTAACCCCTTCTCTCTCTCTCTCTCTCTCTCTCTCTCTCTCTCTCTCTCTCTCTCTCTCTCTCTCTCTCTCTCTCTCTCTGCTTTGTTGCATCAACATCAACACTGCTGACCCTGTCTGTTAGAATAATGGCTCTTTCATGAGCTTGTTTCAGCTCTTCTTGCTCGCGTCATCTAATCAGTTTAGCTCTGGCTCACTGTCACACTTTCCACCGGTTAATGCTGCGCTCTTAATTGTTGTATAATTACTCTCACAAGTTATTGGGCTGCGTTTGTCCGCTCAGCAGCTCACACATGAAAGAATCCTCTCTGGACAAACATTTTATTGAAAGAGATAAATCATTTGTCTTTTTGCAGACTTGGGCAGAGTCTCTCTACAGTGGTGTCATAGATAGTTCAATGCACATGCAAAGGTCTTTTTGGAAATTCTCCCATCCAGTTTACGACTTATATACCATTTGCCATCAGTTTGCCTCACTGAGGTGTTAGTGGAGACTGTCTGAAAACTGTCTAGACTGAATGCTCTGTGGGTATATATGGTGCCACATTGTGTCAATTTTTAGGAACAATTTGAAAAAAGCATCATAAAAAATAATGCTGCGACGTTAGTTATCGGTTAACGTTTTTTTTGTTTTTGTTACCTTCATCTGACACCATAGCACTACACCAAACCACTACAAAATATTTAGAATATTATGGAAATTCTGCAGTATTTGTGACTCTCATTTTTAACTTTGTAGTGACTTTGCCCCAAATGAAGACCCTAAGTGTGAAACCAGTTGGGGTTTTTAACTGTAATAATTCAAAGAGAGACTTTCAAATCACCCTGCTCTAATTTAAGCTAGATTGACTAACGTTTCTTTTTCTTTTTTTCTGTCCATTTTATCACTTTTTTTCAATTTTCCAGACGACCTCAAGGTTCTTGGATCTCAGTGCATGGAAAATGGATTGAGCATTTCTTGTTTGTAATGTTTGCTCAAGTAGGGCTGCAAGGGGCTTTAATTAATCTCCCAATTGTTTTCTCGAGGAATCATTTGTTCTATAAAACATAAAAAAAATGGAAAAATGCCCATCATAAATGTCAGTGCCTAAGATGACCTGTTTTGTAACACAGGCTAAAGCCCAAATATATTCTGTTTACTATAATGCAGGAAAAGCAGCACATTTCTAACATTTGAGAAGCACCATCAAATGTTTGGCATCATTGTTTGAAAAAAGATTTAAAACAATGAACGGATTATTCTAATGGGGGCAGAAAAAGGCTGAAGGTTTCATGCAAGCTGCAGACTTTTATTCTAATAATTTACACTGGACCTTCATGCTTTTGCACACAGTCATATCCAGTATAGTCCAGTTTAATACGTCAGCCAGTGTTTGTTTTTCCTTATCGTATGTTTCTAATGTTCCCATGATAACCCTGCTGTGGGATGCTGAATCATTGCAGCAATCTCAGGGTTTAACTGAGGTCGTCCTACACACATGCCATATATACTTACTTTAGTAATAGGGCAGGTGCTCTGCGCTCTTTTCTACATTATCGAAGGTGTTTCCTTTCAACAAAATCATTATTAATGTCTTATTGTATCCATACCAGAGGGACACAACGAGTTTATGAGTCAGCAAACAAGGAAACGGTTGCTACCAATTATTTTTATTATTTAAACAAATAATAAAGCCATTTAATTGAGGCAGTAATTGTGTTGGGTTATAAATGACTGCTGCAAGATTTTTTTTTTAGTGCCAGTTTGTCAAGTTGAATTACATATTTACGTTTATAACCAAACAGGTGTTGGACTTTGCCTCAGTCATGCCGTGTACCTTTCAATAATAGTTCATAAATAGTGCACTGTTATGATTGATGAGGGATATTATGGTGACATGCAGACATGCAGAGCTGATTATGCAAGCACGGATTTATTGTAACAGAGCTCATTGGTAAATTCATCATGGAAAAATTCAGCTAATTTCATGTGTTTATGTAACAAATGCTTCTCAAGGTGTTGGATTCCTGAAGATGTATATAGCAGTGGCCGGGTTGGCTTAGTTGGTAGAACAGGCGCACATATACAGGGAGGTTTATGCCTTGACGCAGAGGTCCAGGGTTCGGCTCTGACCTGTGACGATTTCCTGCATGTCTCCCCTCCCCTTTCTCCCCTAGCTGTCCTGTCCATTAAAGGTGGAAATGCCCAAAAAAAAATAAAAAAAAAAAAGATGTAAAGAAGTGTAGCCTATACTGCAAAGGTTTATTGGATTTTTATGTTTAAACACACTGAAAAATGACTCCCTGGTTTAACCCACTCTAGTGTATTCCCCTACACTTATCATTTTTGCCCTGCTGACCCCTAGTGTTGTGCTAAAGTAACTACGACATTGCTCTCCTACCAGCAAATACTAACCACCATGTCGGCTAAATTTGTTTTCTCTCTCAGTTACGCAGTCATTGCGTTTGGCTGTGCCAGTTGCCCGAAGATCACCTGTGGGCGTGAGGGCTGTGGGACAGAGTTCTGCTATCACTGCAAACAGCTGTGGCATCCCAACCAGACATGTGACTCTGCACGGCAACAAAGGGCCCAAACCCTCCGGTTGAGAAGTTTCAGGTCCTCATCACTCAGCTACAGCCAAGAGAGTGGAGCTGCAGGTAATATACAAATAAACACATTTGCACTCGAATGCTCACACACATCTGTACCTTCAGCACACCCATCACCTTTTTTAAGCCACAGTATACAATATGCACCAAAAATCCTGTGTTCAAAATGCTTCTCTCGCTTTCCCCTTAATCAACCCCCACCAGGTGATGACATCAAGCCCTGCCCTCGGTGTGCTGCCTACATCATCAAGATGAATGATGGGAGCTGTAATCACATGACCTGTGCTGTCTGTGGCTGCGAGTTTTGCTGGCTGTGCATGAAGGAGATCTCTGACCTGCACTATTTAAGGTGAAACAAACATACAGTACAAAAGAACTGCTCATCTGCACTCAGTAGTTACTACAGTTGTTTCCTTTCAGTATTTTTTTTTTTTTTTTATCTGTTTTTTTTTTAAAGATAATTTTTAGGCATTTTGCCTTCATTTTACAACCAACAGTGTAGCATCAAATTTCTGTTTTGTTTTAGTGTAAAAGTTCATTCTTGACCTTGGAAATAGTAATTTGACAAAATAATCTTAACTCATGGTCCAATAACGAGCCGTTCCCAGAGTTTTAGTTGCTAAGTTTTTATTTAGTTTTTGACAGTTTTTCCTGAATATATCAGTGCTTATCACTTTACTTATGTTTCAGCCCTAGTCTTAGTAGTTATAGTAAACATGATACACTCTCTCTCTCTCTCTCTCTCTCTTTCTCTTTCTCTTTCTCTTTCTTTCTCTTTCTCTTTCTCTTTGTTTGCCCTGACAACCCATTTCTTCTCTCCCTCAAATCCTCTCAGTCCGTCAGGCTGCACCTTCTGGGGGAAGAAGCCCTGGAGCAGAAAGAAGAAGATCCTGTGGCAGCTCGGCACGTTGGTGGGCGCGCCCGTGGGCATCGCCCTCATAGCCGGCATTGCCATCCCTGCAATGATCATTGGCATTCCAGTCTATGTGGGCAGAAAGGTGAGAAGCAGTGTTGTAGGCAGAAATAGTATTTTGGGCGGGCCAGTACAAAAGTGAGTGGGCCATTTTCTACGTAGTAGCAAAAAGGACAATCTGAAAAAAAACAGCAACAATTTTACCTTCCAACATACTGCATTACAACGGCAATAGCAGTACTGTCTCCAACATGCTCAACCAACAAAACTCAGAGTTTGTACACAACAATATAGACAAAAACCTGTTGATTATTGATTAACCTATTCAGGCTAAAATATATTTGCACCGGCAGAACCAGCAGCATTGGCTCTGCACAGCACTGTTATAAAATTAACCATTTTATTGCACAAAGTGGCAACTAATCATGAACCCAAACAGCAGAGAAGGCATCTAAATTACATACTGCATGACATAGAATAGCCTACATCAGACAAAAATCGCACATGTAACATATCCTATCCATATGCTTCAGGACTATGGTCAGATCATGAGCAGCAAATGCGCTGCCAGCAGTAAAAGAAAATCAAAGAATGAAAACTTCCAGCCTAGCATTGTTTGAATTATGAAAGATATAATGAAAAGTGGCCAGCAAGGCGCCAAATCATAGACAGTGTGTCAATTCCATGGCAGTGACAGGACCAAAGAAAACTAAAAACTACGTCACTCACAGATAAGTTATCTTCTTATTTAATGTGGGCAAAACACAAACGCGTTTCAGCTATAAGCCATCATCAGTGTTCATCATTTCTTACTAAATAGGAAGGTTACTAGATTACTTAAATAAAAACGCAAGAAGCATGAAATACGTTTTACTTAATGTTACCTCTGTGAGGGCCATGTAGCACTCAAACACACTCCTCTCTCGCTGATGGGCTGTCAGCTCCGCTGGGGAAATGTCTGCACATGCTGCAGAAAAGCTTGTCCTTATTTCCACTGTATTCCATCCACGAAAACTGTCCATACCATACCTGTTGTTACCATAGCAACCACCTACGTTCCAAGGCTTCCTAATTGTTTGATCCTTATTCAATGGTTTAAACTGTTTCGTTTTAATCAGAAGAGAAGACCCATTAAACACACACACAACTAGTTATGTTACCATTTCTTTTTTTTACATACATTTGAATATTTTTCATAACAAAACAAAACATATTGCTCAAACTTGGCTGGGCGGGCCAGTGAGTAAAGTGGGCGGGCCAGTGCCGCCCTGGCCCATTACTGGCTACGCGCCTGGTGAGAGCTAACACCAGACAGCTGAGGAATGATATGCAACAATAGTGGTCAAAACCAACAGTTTATTCACATAAATGGAAAGCATAGAACTACAGTGTGACATGCAATACACATGTTATCTAAATACAGTACACTGTATGTACCTTTTTAAGCATGTGTGAGGGGCACAGCCCCTCAATCATTGTTCAAGAATCTCTCCAGTTCATTTTGCTTCCTTGTATGATTTCCGAGTCACAGTTGCCGATAATGTGAATTAATTCCAAGTTAATTAACAATGACTTTCCTCCTCAGATCCATAATCGCTACGAGGGCAAGGACATCTCTAAACACAAGAGGAACTTGGTAATAGCTGGTGGTGTGACGCTTTCTGTGATCGTGTCCCCTGTAGTTGCAGCAGTCACTGTTGGTAAGAAAGAAGGGCTTCTTTCTCTTTTACCTTTTTGAATTTCTCTACTTTATCTGTGTCATGACAACATTTGAATTATTTTAAAGGGTGTACTTGGTGGGACACTAGTATTAATCTGTATAAAAGCATATATGATGCTATAAATTTACAGTTTACCATTTCACCCAGATAAAACGTTCACTGTTTAAGTGTGTACTGTTTACAATGTGCTGTGCAGGCATTGGCGTCCCCATCATGCTGGCGTACGTCTACGGAGTTGTCCCAATCTCACTGTGCCGGAGTGGCGGCTGTGGAGTGTCTACTGGCAATGGCAAAGGGGTGCGAATCGAGTTTGACGACGAAAATGACAACATAGGTAGCGGGGCAGCAGCCACAGGTCAGCATCTCTAATGAAAGCAATGCCCCTTATTTCCTATGTTCCCAGGAGGATGCAGAATATATAAGAGTACAACTTAAACTATAGCTTCAACTTAACTTTATTGTCCCCAAATGGAAACTTGTTTTTCAGTCAGGTGAAACACAGACTTAAAAATAAAATACATAAATCATACATTGCAAATATGTTAAAAGGTGACCGCAAAACATAACACCCAGAGTACATCAAGCCATCTTCCAAAGAACTTTAACAAACCATGGATCATATCAGATGAAAAGCCTGCAAACACAGGAATGTCAAGAAACCTGTTGCATTTCTGTCTGTTGAACTACACAAGGAGTTGTGGTAGATGTGTGTGCTTGGGCATTTGTATTCATGCCACTCGGTTAAAACGCCCATATTATGCTCATTTTCAGGTTCATAATTGTATTTCGAGGTTGTACCAGAATAGGTTTACATGGTTTCATTTTCAAAAAAACCCATATTTTTGTTGTACTGCACATTGCTGCAGCTCCTCTTTTCACCCGGTTTGTTGAGTTCTCTGTTTTAGCTACAGAGTGAGACATCACACTTCTATCCCATCTTTGTTGGAAGTTGCACATGCGCAGTAGCTAGGTACTGGGCTAGAAGCTAACGCTGCTAGCGGTTAGCCACCTCGTTCTCAATGGCAAAACACTGCTACACACACAAGTTCACCCTAATCTACAAAAGAAATTGTATAGAACTACTTATATGTCCCTCGTCTGCAGGTATTCAACGCAAAGTTGGAAGTGCGCCCTCGTTTAGAAGAAGTCTCCCGGCTAATCCTGCCTTGTACTGACTGAAGTTGGAGAAACTGCTAGTTGATGTGGTATTAGCTAAAGTGGTTATTCGCACACCAAATGTTTCGGCCGATGACGTAGATAGCCCTGACAATTTTGACCAGCTCACTCGGAGACTGAAGGCAGGATACATTCAGAAACCCGTATCTCATTCAAAACACCATGGATGGTTTTTCTCCAGGTTTGTATGCGTGTGGAAGCACCAGAGTCACAAAATAACCCCAAATCCCCAATTTTATTTTTTTTTTCCATAATATGGGCACTTTAAGCTTGCAGAAGTACACCTACATCTGTCAGTGCCTTTGTGTGGACTTAAATAATCAATAGCCCATGAAGTGCCAAAACAGTTGAGGTGTGCAATGGTGCGAAATGACTGGCGCAGTGTTAGTGGTTTTTTTCTGTCACCGTGTGTTTGTCACTGTCAAACTAACGGATGTGTGAGGTCCAGCTTTCCCAGGAAGTGTTTACACAGACGGATTGTATTTCTTTCACAGCTTCTGTCAACACTGGAAATGATGATTATGAATCCAAATGACAGCAAGGACTTTGACCTTACCAGGTGTGAGACATGATGACACTTATTCACACCTAGCTCCGATTCTCCACTGGGCACATCTGTGCTGCGTTCCAGCTGTGTTCCGGTTTTATTCCGTCCTCCGCCACGTGCCATACCACACCGGGAGCGTCTCAGAAGCGGAGCGTCTTGCTGCCCGACTTGCAGTTTTTATTTACTTGAAAGTGCCCTGCGAGAGTATAAACTGACTGGATACTCTCGCTGTTTCACTTCCTGCGCGGCTGTCTGAACGGCCTGCGGCTCGCGTGAAAATGGACCTGGCGCATATCTTTAGCGGTGCGGATTGGAGAGCTTCTGGGACGCGCTGTAGCACAGCTGGTGGGTTATCAAGCATTGACTTGAATGGGCGCGGGGCACGCAACGGGCCCGGAACACAGCGCAGACGCGCCTGGTGGAAATTAGGGGTAAGAATTCATCAATCTGGTGTTCCAGGATGAATTAAAAGCCTATGTCAGTGAGGTCATTGATATAACTTAAGAAGAATAAACTTTGCACCCTGACCTCAATTTCACTTTTGTTTGCTGTTGTTATCTGGGGTCGCCTGCCCCAATTCTCCTTTATGGCTCAATCTGTATTTCCCTCCTCCTCCTTTTGACCCATTTCTTTCTTTTTTCCACGCCAAATAGTTATTTGCTGCACATACATTATGGCTCTTCTTGGTCAGTCCAAACCTTCTCTAAATTAACAAAATTACACTTCCTGTTGCCCCTTTTCTCCTCAGACACAACCTCTGTGGCAGAGACTCGGCTCAACAATCCCAGCCTCGGCGATGGAGCGAGTGTCGGTGGCCTGACGGGCCTGAGCCTCAGTGTCAGCGGGAGCCACATGGAGCGCTGCGGCATGAGCTCCACTCAGCGGGACAACATGAGCGACAATGCCAGCACCACGGCCCTCGCAGGGACCAGCATCACAGGCAGCCTCTCTGGCAGCTGCTACAACAGGTAATAGACCTGGATGATCTCTGCATTGCTATAAATTGTAGCCATTTTGTTTTTCTACACTGGCTAAAGCAAACATGCAGTGACTCATCGAGGCCTACATTTTTGTTTCAATTGTTGTTTTCAGGATGGAAGTGCAGGCTGATGTCCAGAAGGAGCGCTGCAGTCTGAGCGGGGAGTCAGCCACTGTCAGTCTCGGGACAATCAGTGACAACGCAAGCACAAAAGCTATGGCAGGTTCCATCCTCAATGCCTATATGCCTCTGGAAAGGTTAGTAGTCTGAGCATTCTCATCTTACTTGTTACACCAGCACATTTCTGACCTATTTTTAAAAAGAAATCCCTGTCCTAGTTTTTCTCCTTTTGCCAGAGGCCCTGTGGTCAAATTGTTTGAAAGAAAGTCATTGTGTGTTTTATCAGTATTTATTGTACTGCGCTTTCTGCTTTCGTAGACAATGATGCCAGTAGCACATAAAACAGTTGATTCTTGGGAGCCTGGTTAGCTCACCTGGTAGGGCGCGCACCCATATATAGAGGTTTAACTCCTCGACGCAGCGGCCGCGGGTTCAACTCCGACCTGCGGCCCTTTGCTGCATGTCATTCCCTCTCTCTCCCCTTTCATGTCTTCAGCTGTCCTATAAAAATAAAGGCCTAAAATGTTGATTATTAATAAATATTCCAGTGAATATGCATGATAGATGCCAAACATAGAAGTTGTAATACTGAATGATTTGTTCTATAACTGATAAATATAAAGTTAATTTGGAGTGATGTTATTTTGCAGAGACAATAGTCTGGACGTCCAGGCAGACTTGGAGTCCAAACAGGAAAAGATGAGGCACTGCAGCGCCAGCAGCAGCCTGGATGAAGCCAGCTGTAGCAGTAGCACTGCCGGCCTTAAAGGTGCTAGCGGTGGTACATGCTCATGCCCGTCCACCTGCTGCTGTGCGGAGCACGACAACCACTGCTGTCCCTCGTCCCCCTGGTCAAAGGAACCCTGCACTTCAGGGGGAAAGAAGAGCAGAGGAAAGCTTTGGAAAAGCGCTAGCAGCAGCAAAGGAGACACAAAAATAAACGAGACACAAGGAGATATAGATGCTCAGCTCCTGGAGCAGCGCAGCACCAACTCCTCTGAGTTCGATTCACCATCTCTGAGCGGCAGCCTGCCCTCAGTGGCCGACTCACACTGTAGCCACTTCTCATCAGAGCTCAGCTGCTCCGACCCTGAAACCTCAAGACCGGCTCATCCACTCTGCTCTGGCCCAACAGACCCCCACCCTCATCATCCCTCCACCAACTTCAATGACGTCACCATCACACCCATGCCTGAGGTGGAGAACGACCGCCTGGAGCATTACCTGCCTCTGAGTAGCCGTGCAGCCTTCACCCACCACCTGCTATCATCATCTCCAGCTGCTTCACCAAAAGAGGGATGTAGCGGGGCGTTTCTATACATCAGTGAGGAGAGGGAAGGCGCCATCACAGACACGGAGCCAGAGAAGGACGACAAAATACAAGAGACCAGCAAAAACACTGCCGCACAGCCTGCAAGCCCAACAAGGAGCCGCTGTATACAAACCGATATTTAAAGGAACTCTCCTGTTCTTTGGGTGTTGGCAGTGCTACCACTACTAGCTCAGTTAGCCTTGTCACCTAAGTTCACTCTTAAGTGACCCCCCTCCCCCCAGCATCTTGGGAAACTGGTGGTCAGGTTTAAGGCTATAAGTTCAAGTCTAATTATATTTGTACCTGCTGTGGAGGCAGGCAGGAATATTATGTGAATGTCAGTCTATAGAGTTACAGAGGGTCAGAGTCGAAGTTGGAGTGAGAATTGTGACTAAAGTAAACGGTAAAGGCAGATCAGTGGGTTCTGTTTTTCAGTGACAGAGCAAGCAAGACGTGGGAACCAGAGGTTTCAGCCTGTTGTTGAAGTGCCATCTGGAGCAGCAAGGCCTATAGTAGGTGGAGCTGAATGTATTTGGACAGGTTGTAATGTAGGTTATCCAGGTGATCTGCAAAGCCTGACCCCTGAATGATGTTCTGAATCCAAGTTTGAGGCAGATCTTAACCTTTTCCTAATGCTTACAAAAAGCAGACGTAATAAAGCTGGGTAGAGGAGCAAGTAAAATGTTTGATATTATTTCCAATAGAAAGTTGAGCTGCTATCCTAACGCCTGAACATATCCTCCCTCGTGACATCTTCAAAAATCTGGTTTGCCTGAATTAGGGATGGATATGTCATCTCACTGTGGTCCACCACTGTGCCACCAATTCATTCTGTGACTTCTTAAACGGCATGAGAAACACCACAGCTATAAGGATTGTTGAACCTGAGAGGGACCAGTCCGTACAGTAGCACATTTTATTTTTCCATAATCATCTATAAGAAAAATTATTATTGTTGCTTTTGTTTAAAATGTGACTCCTGTTTTTTGTGTTCTTTGCTTATTTTTATTTTCCATTTTGGGAAAGTTGTTTTTAATGTTGAAGCCCAGTGTTGGGTCCAAACCTGTTAGTATGATCAGGTGGAAAATAGTGTTGACGAGTCAAAACGTAGCATATTGTGGATTTAAGACAATGGCCGTCTTCACAAGCCTCTGTCTGCTCTGGTGAAATAATACTTTTGTTTGTGGTTGCATCTTTGCAAATGTAATCAAGTCTTCACTGCAACTTTTTAGTGTATTATGGTTTTATTTGAGGTATATTAAAGAAAGGGAATTTTAAGTTATTCCTTGTAAACGTAACTGAGCGCAGCCCAATTTTTTTATTTGGAACTGTAGCATTTCTTTCAATTTTATAGGGCTTGTTTTAGTGATCAGGCACTAAAACTGGAAAGTCAACCAAACAATGTCTTTGCAATAACAAAATGAAACTTTCAAATAACGTTATCAGCAAGAGCATGTGTCCAGTCAAGGGAGCACATTAACTTTATAGCAAAAAAAACCTTGATATAGTTAAAGGTGCAATGGGAAACTCCTCTTGTGTATTTGAGCACATACATCTGTCAGTGATTTAATATTCAGTATTGAATGTATGATGATAATAGAGTTACATTCTTGATTATCCCTCAGTGATATCCAAATCAAAATATAAGTTTTGATTCAGAGCTTTGGGTGTATTTTATCTTCAATGTGTTTTAAGTTGTTTTTAAGTCCTTGCAAATGATTTAATTTTTTTGGACCCACAGTGCCTTTTGGGGGAAAATCCTTTGTATATTATTATAATTACAGTTATTTTGTTTTTATTTCCTCATTCTGTATGTCTTCAAATGATAAACATAAAACTCATGAGAGAATGAATTATATTTGCCTCATATAATGCTTCAAATGCATTATACTAAATACTCACCCTCCCCTGAGTGCTAATGCTAGCTGTCACACTAGCTTGTTTAGCCTACCAAATACTGCTCTCAGGCCACTACATTAAACCTGATTTTGGGGCAGTACTTTAAATCTTGACCAAAATATTAGTTTGGGTCATTTTTAGGAATACTATTTTGAAAATGTTTCCCTAAAGTAGCCAAAGACAGTTCTTGTGCATTGATAGTCAGCTCCTGTTGGCAATAAAACGCTGTTTATCCAAAGCAATCAGCATTTTGAGAATCAGATGTGTTCAGCAGCCTGACCACAGATTACTTTGCTGTGACGTCAACCAGCCGAGCTCAGCAGGAGATGTCAGAGCAATGACTTGATCTTTAGAGAAGCTGTGATTTTGGCTAAAGGAGTTCTGGTGCACCTCAAAGGACCTCCGTCTGCACGATATTCTCACCCTCTTAAAGTTCCTTCTGTAAAAAATGCCTGTTAAATTCCTGAGTTTTATATTATTATTTGAAGACTAGAGCCAGGTATATTTTCTAACTTGGTCAAAAGAAGTGTATGCTATTTGAAAAAGTATATATTCCCTAATAATTAGTTTTTCTAATATGCATGTAAATGCATATCCTGAAATAAAAAAATTCTCAATCAAGCTTGTTTTGTGTAAATTTCCACATGAAAATGATGGTTTTCTGTAGTGCAATCATTTGCCTATTATGTAGTTAAGTTTATTATAACATGCCAAGGGACCGAAGATTACATTACATGTCATTTAGCGGACGCTTTTATCCAAAGCGACTTACAATTGCTATATATGTCAGAGGTCGCACGCCTCTGGAGCAACTAGGGGTTAAGTGTCTTGCTCAGGGACACATTGGTTGATGTATCGCAGTGGGAGTTGAACCCAGGTCTCCACTGCCCCATCATCACCACCACTGCACCAAGACCAGCAAATCATTACAATCAACAATTTTGTTGCACTGTTTTTGTTGTTTCCCTCTGGCTCCACATTGAGATTACCATTAGGGTTGGCATCGAGAACCGATTCCTACTTGGAATTGTTTCAAAAATAACGATTCCATCGGAATCGTTTCTTTATTGGAATCGTTTTGGAGGATTTGGTTTCAAATCTGATCGTGGGTTCCAAATTTAACATGCTGCAAATTTTGGTTTCCATAGCGGCCAGGCGCTTGTTGTGTTGCAGCCATGGAGCACAGTAAGCGGCGCTCTAGTCTGGCTTTATTTTACATTGAAAAAGCCCCGTCAAACTGCAACCCACCTTTGAATCAAAATAAAACTTTCCTCTTATTTGTGAAATAAGCATGTGACCCGTTTCAACTCCACCCCTCAAAGAATCGGAATCGAGAATCGATAAGAACCGGAAGAATTGGAATTGGAATCAGAATCGTTAAAATCCAAACGATGCCCAACCCTAATTACCCTTGTAAACAAGTTTATGACGGTGCAGAAACAAAAGACTCATTAAAGCATCCACATAGCAGTTTATTATTTACATTTGCATCCAAACTATTTACATACAGTACATGCTGCATTCCACGAAGCAACACTTCAAGCCTCATATCGATTGTTTCATTTAGTTGATGTTTTTATGCTTTTATTTAGACAATGCAAGTGAAAGAAATAGGTCATTGGTAAAATAGGACTGGAGAAAGTGTATTAATACATGAATACATCAAATTAATAATACATTTATTAAATTAAATAAATTAAATAAAAGTTGTGGCACATTGTGCTATACAAAGATTTACATGTGTTGTGTGTTATAGGGATGACATGGGACGTTTAAAAGGAATTGGAATGGGCGATTCAAAAGAAAGAAGCGCCCCACATAGGTGTTTTCAATTATTTAGATTAATTAGACATCTGCTCCTAGTGACAAAGGTCTAAGTTGTCCCTCCCAAACAGGTGTGACAATCATAGACTGTCGGTGACAGTGCAGACCTGAGGGGAGCTCTAATTAGGCAAGTAAAGTGAAAACACCTGTGTGTGTGTGTGTGTGTGTGTGTGTGTGTGTGTGTGTGTGTGTGTGTGTGTGTGTGTGTGTGTGTGTGTGTGTGTGTGTGTGTGTGTGTGTGTGTGTGTGTGTGATGGCTGTAGGGCTTTAAAAATGTGAAAGTCTGGTTATACATTTGAAGCTCGCATGGAGGAGTTACTGTGTAGGTCCCCAACCTGCAGTATCCCACTTTTTTTTTTTTGTTCAACAGACTTCAACCAGTTGATGAAGAAACCTGACAACAAGCTGTTTATCAGACTGGACTGCTTGGGGTCATATCAACCGTAATTCCTCCCCCTGCAGATGAGTTCTCCTGTTTTTTGACGTTATGTATTATAACAAGTATGTTTGATGAATGGAAGCTGTTAGGTATTTTATAAACAGATCCAAGGGTTCAGTTAAGGGCCACGAATAAAACTATGTAGTATTCTGATAAGAGACTTTCCAAAACGTAAGTACTTTACACCTATTCACACAAAAGACACGCAGTCATACATTCAAGATTGAACCTGAGACCTACAATAAGTCATACAGTACATGATTAAGTAATGCTAACTTCAATTGCTGGGATATTTTAACTGTGGTAAATCATTATTTTAGCATCCTAAATATAGTTGTAACACCTCACTTTAGAGGGTCTTTAGCTGTGGAAATGTTTTATACTAATTTGTTGGCGTATCCTTTTTAATATGTTGCAGCTGATAATACATGTAAACAATGACAAATGTCTTGAAATAGCTGGAATAGCTGAATCCCTGGATACATAAAGATTGTACCAGATCTTGACTTTTTTACCTTCTATTTTTTTTTTTATCTTTCTGGGAGTTCCTTGTCTCTATATACAATACAGCTGAGCTGAATCCTTTTCTGTCAGTGCTTTTGTCGTGAGCTCAGTGAACTATTTTGGAACCAAACACATCTTTAAATCTTGGCATATTTTATCCTAACTGTGATAGAAATCTCAATAAGGCACACATAACACACTCTTACTTTCCCTGCGTTACTCCACCATGAAACGGCGCTCTGCAGCCTGTCACATGAATCTGTATGTACTGTACATTACATCATAATGTGAATGATTTATAGTGCAAGCAGGTCATGAGTACTTTGACATTAGCCTTTCTTTTTCTTTTCTTATTTTTTTTTTTTTAAATAAAGCTGCCCTTTATGTAAGGTTGTGTACTCGGGAGTTATAGTGTAGTTTGCACACATTACAGATGGCGCAGAGCTGAAAAGCTGGTCATCCAAGGAGTCCGTCCCAGGAGTCAACACCAGTCCTTTTCATTTTTGCAGGTCTTACTCACTACACTCGATAGCTTTAAGAGTCCTTTTCCTCCATAAGTACACGTTTCATTCCTCTGCCTCCATATTCCTCCACATCAAACCTGGAGGAAATGAGCAAAAGTCAGCATACCTGCAACATTTAAAGGCACAATATTTCTTTTTTTTTTAAACAATATCAACGCTTGCTTATTGTTTGTGTTTAGCGTTTGATTTGCCAATACTGATCTGAAATCATTGATCCAAACTATGGTTTGATAGCCAAAATCTCCCTTTCTTAAAAGTACAGTATATAGTTTTTGAAAGAGATTAAGACCTGGGGTCTCATTTATAAAACTGTGCGTAGGATCCTTACTATAAGTGTACGTGCGCCCAAAAGCCCAAAATGACCTTCCCTGGAAAAAAGTCTGATTTATAAAACCGTGTGTACGCACACCTGTAATCAGTGTTCCCTTTATAAATCACAGATTGCCGACAAGTGTGCGTACGTGGATCAGCCTCTTATGCCGCCCTGTACACGCCCATTTTTAACCATAAATAGTCAATGCAAAGCACCTTGTGAACGCTGATCAGTATGTTAATGACCCTTGTTGTTCTTTCGTTACACCAAATCATGACGACTGGCGGAGAAAAAGCAAAAAAAACTCTCAGATGCTAAAGAATTGCTGCCGATTGAATTATAATTTCGGCCTGTTGTCGCACAGTGTAGGGAAACCGGATCTATAGACTACCTTTATTAATAAAATCTTCCAAAACGGCAGGCATTACAGCACTCGGGGACAGCTTTGATATACCAAACGTATATAATAAGATTTAACAGAACTATATATATATATATCCAAACAAGCCTTAGTGATAAGGTTGAAGATTATATATAATATTTATTTAAAAAAACACTTAGCTGTCTGACATTTCCCTCTGGAAACATCCGGTTTCCCCCATAGTGGCGAGGACCTGTATTTGGACCGGGATGGCACGGTTCCGGTGCGTTGCCCTACTGGACCCAATTCAGTACATAGATCCAAGAGCGCAGCTTTATTACTATTACTATTACAGCTATATTAGGTAATTTAAATCGGCATATTAGCCAGTCATGGTCCATGAAGTCTCTTTTTCTCCTGATTCTTCCATTAGCAGAGTCCTCCTGCAGGGCCAGCAGTGCCACCATGCAGCATTACGCACAGGTTTACCGCAGTATTTATGTTTACAACAATTTGTGATTGTTAACACCTTGCTAAAATCACAGCATCAACTAGTGGTATCCCCCACCCCGAGATACAATTTGAAGACGAAATGTAATAGGCAAACATACTTTTCTTCATGCAAGTTTTGTTATGAACAGTATTAAAGTTTGGACCGATAACGAGGACATTAAGGGTAACGATTGCGCGAGAGCTTAACGGCTGTATTTCCAGACTTTGACATTTGATGATATATGCACAGTTTTAAAGACAGATATTTAGTTATTTACACTGTGTTCTGCTGTTATCTAATGCTAAGGTATTTGATGCTATCCTGTATTCCATGCAGTCGGGCCATCCCCTCCTCCTGCGCTCCGTAGCGGACAATGTGACGGCGAGACAGCGCCGATTAAATATTAAGAACGAGTTTTGATTTGAGTTGGAGGTGTTTATGGAACAATTATCACTCTGTACAAGCGCAAATAACACTGCTGGATTTCATCTTCATGGTAACGTGGATGATGTATGAGTGAAAGAATGGGCGTGAGGCCTCAATACTAGAAAATATTACGAGTAATCTTATTCCCATGTACTCTCTGCAGTCTGACTTCAGTTCACCACCTCACCATCTGCGTCGCCAATTCCTATTTTGTCTCCAAAATGTGCGTAGGCATGGTTTAGAATTTGCGGGAGGACCGCACATTCTCCCGTCAAGTTTGTTGTTTATAAATCACAACCTTTGCGTGGGAAGTGGCGTACGCACATTTTCAGCCCCATTTTGTGCGTACGCCACGTTTATAAATGAGACCCCCTTGAGAATCACTGAATTACTTTGTGTGTGTGTGTGTGTGTGTGTGTGTGTGTGTGTGTGTGTGTGTGTGTGTGGTGTGTGCAATCTTTTACCCTTGGTGTGTGTGCAGTGCTATCCATAAGGCTCTGTCTCAGCAAGCTCGTCACCACCTCAAGCTCCTCCTCGGCCTCCCGAACATTCGGGTCCAGTTGGAGGACTTCCTGGAGGTCACTGCTGGCCGACAGGTAGTCCTGGGAAGAAAAAATAAAATAAAGAGTGGCTGGAAATTATCAAAAAATGCAACTGCTTCAAATAAATGACCGTGTGTGTTTATGATGTGGGAGTAACCTGTAAACCCTTATAAGCCAGGGCTCGTCTGTAGAAGGCTTTCTTGTTCCCCGGCTCCAGCTGCAATGCAGCATCACAGTCCTGTCTGGCCTCTTCAAAGTGATTCAGTTTCAGGAGGCAAATGGCTCTGGAGAAGAGTAGAATAGAGTACAGGAGTCAGTGAATGCAGCATGCTCATTGCTATCATTCAGGATACTGCTACAGGTAATGCTAACGTAAGTTAAGGATTGGAGAGATGGATGATCGTGTGGTGCCCTCTACTGTTTTAACTATTATATAGTCCTTAGAGGAGACCAGGTAAGAATTTCATGTGTACCTGTTTGTGTAGAGAGCACATTCTTCAGGTTTTAATGCGACACATTCACTGTACTTTTCCAGAGCCTCCTGGAAGTGGCCTTTCTTGACCAGTTCGTTGCCTTCCCGTTTCAGTAAAGTAAAGTGGGCATCTTTTCTGCTGGCTGTGGACAGGAATTTGTAATTTAGCATCAGTTCAGTATTGAAACAGGTGAAAGAAAAAAAACTTTAGAACTACATTTTCTTTCTGTCTTCAGTTTCAATGGAGGTTATTATGGATATGTTGCACATATCGTTTGTCTTTCAAGAAGCTTTTCCCATCAGCCCAGTGCATAAACTTTTTGTGAGATTGATCAATAAATCCATCAGCATCAGCAGCAGTCTCAATGGACCAGACGGGATGAGTCAACTCCTGAGCTCTCTGCTGTTTGGGGAAGTGGCTGGAGGGAGGGACAGAGAGGCACAACGTGACACCAAATGCCAACAAAATGGCATTTCAGTCTGATCGTCTGTAGAAGTTGTCTTATGGTATTTTATCCTTTTAAAGGCATAGACACTGACAACAAGCTGAACTACTGTTGAAGATAAAAAAAGTTAAAACCATGCTTATGTTTTAGTACAATATACTTTTAGGTGTAAAATGTAAACTGTTGTGTGACTGAGTGACACTGAAACTGAGTCGAAAAGGATTGTTTCAATACTGATTAAGCCTAATCAACATTTGACTGCCTCACCCCAAACCTAGTTTCTAAAGAATTAATTAGGTCATGTCTGTTATTTAGCATGAACGTAGATGCTCTAGAAGACTTATGGTTTAAACAACTTTTGGGGAGCCACTCCCTGCGGTGCCAGACTTGATTAGAACAAAGGAAATGCAAACTCTGTAAACTTGAATAGAATCGGCACTACCATGATAAACGACCTTTGTCTGTGACCTGGAGTAAACCTGAAATTCAGAGGTGTGTCCTTAACCTGAGAGACAGGAATATAATTCGGAAACAGAGATGATTTCAGGACTGCGAACTGTGACCCGAAAGGGGAAGCATGTTTGCAGTCCGCTGTTTACAGTGTATTGTTTGTCATGTCACATGACTGTTCTTATGTGACTCCACAAGGAGAAGCATGATTTCAGTCCGCTGTCAGCTGCAGTATAACATTTGTTTTTGTCATGTCGTTTTCATCGTGTTGTTCATTAAACCTTTTGCTTAACTTTCAATTCGACCCAGGCCTCTCCTTCCTCCTCAGAAATCAAACGAACACGTCTTTTAGATTTTCTTAACCCTTGTGTTGTCCTTCGGGTCCCAGTGACCCGAAGGACAACACAAGGATTATGTACTTCCCTTTACTTTGTTGAGAATTGCTCTCTAAACAAGGGTTAATACAGCACCTTAGTTCTTGTTTGTACAGCATTTTGGTCAGCTTAAACTGTGTTTAAATGTGTTCTAGAAATAAACTTTACTTACATACTTTACAAGAAACAGGGTTTAGAGAGCAATTCTCAACAAAGTAAAGGGAAGTACATAATCCTTGTGTTGTCCTTCGGGTCACTGGGACCCGAAGGACCACACAAGGGTTAAACTACCCTCCATCTGTTTACCCAGCAACAGCAGTATGCTATTCAAAGATGAGTTGTCTATTTGCTATATTCTTCAAGTGTTCATGTTGGTGTGTCTCTGTATTAGGTCAGGTGCTTTATCTGTCTAAGATTTAAGTTCTGTGTATGGAATTCTATGTAATGCATACAAATAAAGCTATTTATATTATACTGTATGTGTGTGTGTTTTATAGCGGTATACTCAACATGTATATAAATAAATACATTTGAATATATGATATGTGGAGCTTTCTGATGTGTGTAAGCAGGAGCAGCCTACAGGAAACCTGACCTGGATTGTTCCATTACAGCAGCGCTAGACTCGGTGTGGATCGCCTTCCCCTCTGCATTATTGATCACACACACACACACACACACACACACACACACACACACACACACACACACACACACACACACACACACACACACACACACACAATTTCCCAGCAGGAGAGCCTTCAACGGCTGCTCATCAGCATTTCCACACTAATTCTCACTGTCCGACTTCTGCTGCTGCCTTCTGATTGAAATTTAACCACCCACAGTTCATGAGGCAATTTTTGAAGAAACAAACAATTCTGTCCACGTATGAGGAAAAAAACTAAAGGTGCCAGATTGCATTTATGCCAGAAGAACTACTTTATGAAAACAAGTAAATCGCAGTACTACACAGTGATAGCTATAATCCTACAGAGTGTGAGTACATGCTTGTGAATGGTTTAGGGGAAAGACTAGGAGGTTATAAATCCACTTAGCACATGTTTGTATTTTAAATGTCCAACTCCTCACTAAGCCAAGATGAAGCAATGTCACTGACCTTCCTCCTGTGCAGCCCTGGCTGCTCGGGCTTGGGCTACTTCAGCGCTGATCGGTTTGTCTCTGTGTTGCTGCTGGACGGACAGAGGGACAGCAGGAATCTCTGGAAGATTCACTCTCCACTCTGGTCCGTCTTGCTCAATAAGCATCTTGGTGATCCTGGCAATGACACGGAGAGTACAACATGCAGTGTGAGCACAGAAAGTGTTTTGTAATTAGCTACATTAATGCTGCAACTACTCATCATTCATTTCACTTTTGACACATGTTCCTCTACTACTGTGAATGTCTCACACTCATCCTTGTGGTTCAGATCAGAGGTGTGATCAGCCATATTAAGGGAAAACACCTGTAAGGGTAAGTAGGCTCTTTAATATATGTGTCTCAAATACATACTACATGCTAATTCTAAGCTTATTTTGAGTTTGTAGTGTATTCGGACTGTAGAAGTGACAAATAAAGTAAAACTAATTGTGGCTTGTGGTAAAACAGTGCCAGGAAAGCCATTAGAAAAATTTGAATAAAAATGGGCAAGTATAGACATAGTATAGTATAGACCAGTGGTTCTCTCTGACATTACCCATCATACCTACCAAATACTATAGCCGCTGATTCCAAGAGCAGCTATTTAGTGAAATCAACTTAAAATCAGTTTGTCAAAAGTGCAAACCGGGGCGACCTCTAGCTCGCCCAGTAAGCGCGTGCACCCCATGTAGGCTGAGTCCTTGGCAGCGGCCCTGGTTCGAATCCAACCTGTGGCTGTTGACTTTGCTGCGTGTCATCCCCTCTCTTTCTCTCCCCCTTTCCTGTCTATCCACTGTCACTATCGAATAAAAGGAAAAGCCCCAAAAAATAATCTTAAAATGTTTATTTAAAAAAAAATGCAAACTCTCAGGTCTTAATAGTAGATTAATTAACTATTCAACCCTTATTAAATGCATATTGTTTAAAGTAACTGTAGATAAAACTGTCATAAAAAGAATGGTGTCTACAAAAATATAAGAATTATTTATCTTCAGTGTGAGGATGGAACTAGCAGATACAGAAGAGAAAAACACAACAGCATTGAATGTATTCTAACCTTGAAACCTCTAGATTTCTGACAGACAACTTATACAACTTGACAAGTTAAAGAAGCCACATTTAAGTAGCTACAGTTTATAACGTGTGGCTGTTTTCAGCTGACCTGTGGACTCTGTCGTGAGCTGCTTGCACCCCGGTGTCTATCTGCAGGACGGTTTTATAATCCACGTAGGCCTTTTTGTAGCGCTCCAGTGACTCATAGGCCATAGCTCTGCGCAACAGGGGCTTCAAGGAGTAGGGCTGCAGCTCCAAAGCCCTAAGAGGATCAGAGACGCAGAGACAGAGGATCAACTGTCTACACCTGCACACTGTGTCAACTGGGCTGATCTGAAGCTCTCCATTCATAAACACGTGAGTGAGCATTTGGACACCACAAATAGTCACATAGTGTGTTTATAGTTAAAAGGGTCAACTAAGAGTAAACTACAACTGAATAAAAAACCATAAAGAAATTATATTACAAAGTAGCAAAACAAGAGGTAGACTAACCTTTTATAAAAGGATTTTTTAAATAAGTCTTTAGATTATTATAGGCATGTGAGGAAAGTAATGAACTGAGATCGACTACTAATATACTGATACTTACCTCATACAAACTCAACTGTTGAAATATTAAAAATGTAATGTAATTTAACTAAAAAAGACAAAAAATCTTTCATTGTGAGACAAAGGGCAAATGCAATAGTAGGGATCTGTATGTACAGTACATTACATCATAATGTGAACGATTTATAGTGCAAGCAGGTCATGCGTACTTTGACATTAGCCTCCGATTTTTTACATCAAAGTCTAGTTTACAAGTGCTGGGAAGTACGACTGCGAATAAAGCCTTTTGTGGCTGCAGAGGAAGCTGTACCAACTCAGATAAACTCCCTGAAGTGGTCATTTTCGCTACTAGCATGACACAACTGATCTCTGTCCCAGCTGTTCCCAGTTAAGCTGCATTGTGGGTCATGTAGGCACCACGGTTTAACAAGAAAGAAGAATGAGTGGAATAAAAAAGAATGAGTGGAATAAAAAAAGACAATATGTCTGATAGTGCTACCTCAATTTATATTTTTTTTACTGTTTATCGTGAGCCTGACAAAGTTATAGCAGTGCCATGCTAAATTGGTGGAGTACTCTTTTATATCTGACAGAAACTACATTGAAATGGACAAAGCAACATCTGGAAATTATCACAGACAGCCAGAAACACACATGCACAGAGCTGACACTTAGCTGTCACCTACTTGGTACAGTCCTGTATGCAGTCTGTGCTGTTTCCATCCTTCAGGAAACAGGCTGCTCTGTTGGAGTAGAGGATACACAGGTCTTCTGGACTATCAATGCCTGCAGGGGGACAAATACAACCCACTTATCTGAAAGACTAAATGCTGAAATAACACTCCAGTCATCTTTGATCTCTGTATATACAGGTGTAGGGACAGATTAGTACTAGTACTAGTGCTGTATTTTGTAACTAAAGAGAGAATAGGAAGACGGAAATAGCTCAATTTAAAGTGTTGAGCGTCCAGAGATGCTGAGGTGGTGAATGGTAGACAGATATATGGAGTCATTTTCTACTCTGTCCTTTCTCCTCTGAGCCTCCTCTGCAGTTTCACAACCACCAGCAGAGCATCAGTCATCATGTGCTGCTTCAGTGCCCAAACACTGATGTCAACAATGCTGATACTCCTCTACATTTGTGTGTTTTCTTTTTTACAATACTAAAAAAGACATAATCACACATTGTTTTCAGTGCTTTGCTTTGAGAGTCTCTCTGCTAAGTCTGCTATTAAATTAAGTCCTGTCAGCCGATCTCCAGTGCTACAGAAAAAGCTTCTTTTGCCAGCTACAACAGTAAAAGTTGCAGTATGACATCCAATATTACCTAAAAGCCCCCATGCACCAGCACATGACTTCTATCTACGGTCAGCAGTGTTGTCTCATACCAGTGCTGCATTCACAAATCACCAATGACGCCTCATGTCTCAGCTACAGTTTTTGGATGTTAGGCTAAACACTTGTGATGACCAGTTCAATAATCCACACAGGTGACAGATCTGAGAAGTGACCTGCACTCATCCTGTACATTAATTATAATGTAGGATGATGTGCACTGCTGATTTGGTAAATAGAGGCTGTTATGCAGCATGACAAGCATAATGCATTCAAAATTGATATGGGATACTGTGGATTGTGGAGCCAAAAGACACTCTGAGTCAACTTGTATCTGATTCCCTTACGAGGGCAAGTAAACAGATGCTAGAAGAGGCTGTCTGTCTGTCTCTGTGCCCAAGATTTGTTGTTGTTTCTACATTGGTGACTTGACGGCAACCAGAAGTTGCTTTTGAAAATTTTCTTTCAACAAAAAGCACAGATTGACACATTTTACGATTCTTTACTAGAGTTAAAATTATAAGTCTTTTTTTTTTATCATTTTTTAAACAGAAATGCGAGAAATGCACTGATTTAATCTTTACGTGTGATATTGTGCAATTTATACAATTATAAACTGAACATCTTTGGGTGTTGGACTGTTGGTCAGACAAGATAAGCAATGTGAATATGTCTTGTGCTTTAAGAAATTGTATGGGACATTTTAACTATTTTCTGACATTTTACAGACCAAACAATTTATAGATTAATTGAGAAAATAAGACCCACTCCCCTGTACTGTAATTTACTTTGACATAAGCTCTTATGTGGCATGCAACTGTATTGCCAATGACAATTCCAATTCAGGTATTAGGTGTATAAGGTGTTTTGTTTGTACTGTATATTGTGTATGTCAACTTTAACAAATTTCCTTTTACAAATCTGAGAGATGTCTGAGAGTAACATTCATTTTCTACCCTAAATTTTTCTAGTCAACAGAGATGTTACTCTTCAGATCAAATGCTGCTCATAAAGAAAATACAAACTGTTCATATCTTCCCCACCTGCTTCAGCACATCCATCAATGGCCTGTGTGTACTTCTCCAAGGCTTCCCCAAACTGGCCATGTTTGAAGAGTTGGTTTCCTGCATTCTTGAGCCTGGCCAGGTGAGGAGGAAGGGCCCCAGCAGGGGCGTCCAGATAACTTGTGTCCACTGCAGGGCTGCCCTGTTCCTGTTCTCCACCAGCAGGGCTGTTTTCTCTCTGAGTGCCATTGGCCGCCCCCTTCCCTGGAGCTCTTCGAGTCTGGGGCTTTTCCGTGCTGCCTCCACTACGGCTTCTCGCCCCGCTCCCTGCTGTGGCCTGAGGCGATCTACCTCCCCCTCCTCCGCTGCCCGGGGGCTTGTCCTGTGCGTTCCCCATTGCTGCGCTCCCTCTGCAGTATGTTCAAACTCTTCCTCCCTTCTTGCCTCTCCCTCTCACAGAGCTGCAGCTACATCTAAGCCTAGCTGGGGATTTCTGTTGGAAACGCCCCCTGGATGAGATGTCAGATGTGATGTCACTGATGGGGGAAGTGCCACAGCAATGCAGTGCAGCAGTAGGACAGCTCTGATGGGAGATTAGACTTCAGAGTAAAGGGCTCTGGTGGCTGGTGACACACAGGAACACAGACCAATATATTAAAAGACTAAATGACTATAAATGGCCAGATACTGATGCATGTACAGATGTATGGCACTTTAAGAGCAACCATATCTAACAATAGGAAAACAAGCAATTACAATTTTAATGATATATTTTTCATGCTTTTTTATTGTCATTGTTTAAGTGAAATTACACCTTGTCAAAACAAAGGCATTGTTTTATTTCTGTTTATTCATTTCATTATAAATTAATTTAATCTGGTTTTTACAAGATTATTAATATACAAAAATAGTATTAGAGGATAGGGAAGCAGAAAACCTACTTTTAACACTTTATTTATTGTTTATTTTCTAATAAATTTAGGTATAGCATAATATAGACAGGGAAAATTGAATTTTCTGTGTAAGAAAATTTCCCAATTCCAAGAAAATATTTATTCATTTACTATTACAAAGTATATGATGACCATATTAAAACAACGTGCTGCGCCAGGCGGAGGCATCGAAAACAGCATCAGTGTAGACCGTATTACTCATCAGAATAAATTCCATAACCTGCCAATATAACTACAGAACATATTTAAATTTTCTTTTTGCAAAAATGTCTTTTTTTGAATATACGATGGTATTTTGTTTTATTTTCTCCGTTTTTTACTGCAGATCGATCAAATAGGTGTTTGTGTATGCTATTAATTGTAAGAATGGCTTTGTGAATACTTCATATTATTAATGAGAGGCAAAATATTGATGTATTTTACACTGTGTTCTCAGTTTCACGTGTTTCATCCATCTGCTGTCGGTGTGCGTACACTTGGGTCAGAGTGTTTGTGGCGGACCGCACATTTTCCCAACAAGTTTGCTTTTTATAAATCCCAATTCTTGCGTAGAGAACGGCGCACATGACTTCTATCTACGGTCAGCAGTGTTGTCTCATGCCAGTTCTGCATTCACAAATCACCAATGACACCTCATATCTCCAGCTACAGTTTTTGGATGTTAGGCTAAACACTTGTGACATTGGTTTGTTTGAATTGATGTCAAGCCAAAGAGGTTGGAAGATCTTACAGCAACTGAATGATAACATTGTTATTTTACTCCTCCAATTATGGCGTATAAATCCTAAATATTAATTTAGGAGAACAGAGGAATAGGTAGAACTGTACATATTTTTGTATCCATCTAGAGGTTATCATAATTGCTGACTATTTGAGTGTATTAATGATATGTGGGTAAACTGATATTAAGGAAACATGGGATCAAATGAGAAAAAAATACCAACACAGTCAATCTTGTTTTTTTAATAAACCAAAACCTTTCATCCATTACTCTTGTGTAAAAAAACAGTACTATGTGTGTCAAAATTAAAATGTTGAGCTTCAACCATATTTTGGAAATCTGTAGCCAGGCCTGGAGGTCAGAACGTATGGCATTGTTGATCTACATTATGTATATACATGGTCATACACTACAAAAATAGTACACAACAAAAATAATCAAAACTGCTGCTCTCCTCTTCTTCATCGGGCATCAAAGACAACCACTGAAATCAAGGAGTCAAGGAAATGTACCGGTATTGTAGTACTTAGTTCATACATTTACTTAATATAAAAAGCCTTCTGCAATCACATAACATTACATTAAAAGGATACATCTCTTTGTTCTCTTCTTGTACATGATCCTGTAGCCGCACTCTCTGCATCGGATTGGATCACGGGCCTTAATTTCATTTTCAGTGTGGCATTCTGCAAATACAGAAAGGACATTACATAAAATATCCTACAGATCCAATAAACCAATAGAGCTAGATGATAATTGGTCAGACGGATATAAGCTTATTGCAAATATATCAGTATCTGTGTACATGTCAGCTGATAAGAAATTGCAGCACAGAAATGCAAACTAGGCTTGAAGTAGTTTAGAAACAGTCTACATTGCATATTTTGTTAACCAGAGAGCACAGACAAGTAGATTTTTCAACTGTAAAATTTCTCACTTAGTATGTATCTTTAAAAAAAAAAAAAGATTACGTTAAAAATTGCAATGGTTGTTTAATTCTTGCGTGTTACAGTTGTCTCAAAACTCTAAAAAGAGAAGGCAAGATGGACTAGACACCTTGCTATTTGGATGGTATTCATTTATGCCCTTTGGGGCGAAATACATAATAATGCTTTCAAAAAGCAGCAGAATTTTGGCCATCAGTAAAGTACTAGTCTGACTCACCAGATGTAGACTGTTGGTATATGCCTGCCATTGGCCGCCTATTTCAGACATCATTCTCCTCCCCAAGACGATTGTGATTGGTTCAAAGACATACAAACAAGCCAAAACCATTTTCCCCCTATCTCAGATAAGCGGTGGTGCAGCCAAACTTTTCTCCAGTGCTGTGGAGATAGTTCTGGCAATGCAAGACTAAATAAGTACATACAGTACTGTTGACTCAGTTCTACGAGAACTGTGTGTAATTATATCGTATTATAAAACTGGTAGCTCAAATAAAGCAATCTGATTGGTTCATAGCCATGGTATAATAACCACATACCATGGCAATGACATAATACGTGTCCACAGGGAACATTATTTCCACGCTTCCCATTCATAGCAGCAGGGCAATATATTCTAGTAGCGTCCACTCTTGATACGTTACTGTTAGGGGTGTAAGAAAAAAATCAATACACTTCAGTATCGCGATATTTTATTTAGCAATACTATATTGATTTTCGAAAACATAATAGCGATTGTTTTTGTGTTGTTTACGTGCAAAAATATTCATGTAAGACAGTGGTTCACATTTATATTGTGTTTAAACCCCCAACCGCTAGATGGCTATGCTGAGACACACCACCAGTGTCCTTGCCTAACAGTGCCTAGCAGGGCCCATAGACAGTATATAAGCTGGACCAACAGCTCCCGTTGCTCTGGACGGAGACCAGTGAAGGATATTAGAAGCATTTTTCCGGTGAGCGCTGAGCATTACTACACAGCCTCTAACTGAGAGAGACGACGTAAATGTGACGTGAGCAACATGTCTGGAAGTTGTAAGTCTTCTGGTAGCTGTGCCAAGAGAAATCTCAATCATTCCCAATCTTGCAGAGACTGAGAGTGTAGGTAAATGTAAGGAGATAACATGGGCACAGGCTAATTATTGCTAACTAAAATGCTAGTTAACATTAGTAATTAAACCTAAACAGCTCATGTAAGTCGAAACTGCCTGCAAGCTTCTCCTGTACTATACGGTAATTCCTCTACTATGCAACAGTAAGACGCGTGGTTATGACACAATCGTTAGCCTATTTTTACAAAAACGTCTGCTACGGAGCCATAACGTGAGGTACAAGGTAATGGAGCCTTTTGTACATTGTTTCTTTAGAAATAAACAATGGACAAATAGAGTCTTTAAACGCTTCAGATGTAAAGTTATTCGCTGTCAAAGTGACGTCAAAATGAATGGCAGTCAATGGAATGCTAAGGGGAGGTGATCGTTTTATAGTATCAAAATGACGCCACAGGAGGTTCGAGTTCTGAAGCGAAGCTTACCCCCTTCGCAGGGCCTGACTTTTTGCTAGAAGCTAACAATGTAGCTATGGCTGAACTTTGGCCTACTTTAACATATAAAAATCTGCTCACTAAGAACCTATGAACCACAATCCCAAACTGGCAGTTTGATTTTCTGTGTACTGAATTGTTTACCTAAAGTAAACTTCTTTGACTTTTATGCACATCATGTCTTTTTTTTTTTTTAAATATTAGTTTTTCTAAAATAATACTTAAAAAAATCCCAATATATCGCCTTACACACAGTATCGAAATATATTGCAATATATTGAATATATTGTGACCCATGTATCGTGATACATATCGTATCGCCAGATTCTTGCCAATACACAGCCCTAGTTAAATTTAGCCCTAGTTACATTTAGTGCACTGGTGCATTTCTTCATATGTTACTGCAGTACATTTATCTTATGACCAGATACTATAAGAATGTATTGCCTAATTGAGACTGAAGACAGGACTGTCTTGTTATCTTTTAATTTGCACAATAAAGTTTTAAAAGATGGTCACTCGTTGCATGTGCATATCGTGGCCTAATTCCTTTCTAAGTATTCCTTTAAGTACACTCAAGTTACCTACGTTACCGCCTCGGTGTGTGCACGCAGCCATAAATCTATTTTCATTTGGAATGTGACTAGTTAGCTACTCTATCAACGTTTTATTAAAGTGATAGTTCACTTTAGTATAGGGTAACAGAAGTAGATATGCAGTAACGTTACTAGCAGTGATAGAACGGTGATACCAAAGCAGCGCTGAGCATTAACGTTACAGCACAAAGTAATAACGTTAGGTCTGGTAAGCTAGCAGCGTTAGCAGTAGTAACGGATGTAGCAGCTGTCTGTACAATTAACACAAACATAATTTGCAGTGTACCTCCACATATGTAGATCATAGGCTGCTGTTTGGGCGGCTGCACATCTTTCGGTGGATCCATTTTTGTTTCTATAACAGACAGGAGAGGTAATGTTGACACAATCACATCTGTAACGTTATCGTCACAGCATGCTGACACAGAAAAAGCATGGTGGTACCGACAGGATTTTCCTAAACCGCCATAATCGGTAGGCGTAGTGAATAACAAAGGTATTTAATTAATCTCAAAATGCAGTACGAATATAGTTCATATGAAATACACTAAATGAAAAGATAAAAAAATAACACAACTCACCGTTTTAACACGCCAACTGTTTACCTCATCGCACACTGCTGTCTACGCAGAACCGTCGTCCACCTCAAAACAAAGTGGTTTGTGATTGGTCAGAAGATACTCCGTCACATTTGGCATAGCTAGCTAGCTAGTTAGTTTCCCTTTTTGCCAGACAACGCAAATAATATGAACACGTTACATGACAGATTCCTTCGTATACAATCGTGTTTTTGGTTTGTTTATTTATTTAAGGTTGTTCAGTGTTTTTATTTTTCTAAGGACAGTAGTTATGTTTTTGTTTTGCACTCCGGTCAAACAGGGGGCGCTGTGGAAAATGGTGTGTCACCAAACGGTCCATCATCTAACGAACAGCTAGTGGCCCTCCACTAGTTTTTGACAACAACGACTCTGTCGACAATGTTCTCATCTTGACTATTGGCCCCATAACTGCCAATACTTACTCTAAGTTCGTTGACTTTTTATTTTTGTAAGTTATACACCATGGAGCCGTCTGCGCCCAAAAGGTTTGTTTACTTCCGACTGGTCTTAAATCAACCTACTGCCTAGCTAGTTAGCTAGTTCGTTAGCTTAAAGGCTAATAGGCCTTTCAGACCAAACGCGTTTTGCGCAGCGGCAAAGAACGTCGTGGCGCGGCGCAAGTCATTGGAAACACTCAGAGCGCAGCGGTGCCTTTTCCGCGTTTGTTCTAAAACGTAGGCGGTAGGTAACGTAAGCTGTCGCTTAGCTAGCTTTATGCTAAATTAGTTAGCTTGACCAGTTTTCTGTCAAACTTTCTAACGTTACTCAGTTAAGACGAGTAAATGGTTTTCGATGTCACTCTTGACCAAAATAGCCAAGTCCTGTGTTAAAGCTTCGAATTGCTTTGTAGCTTTTTTTCGTAGTTGGGTAACTCCGTAAATGCCTTTTTAGGGAGCATTTTGATCTGGCTACGGTATTATTTGGACATGAAGTACAAAATAATGGATTATGTGTGAGTTGAAACAATCTAACAAAACTCTGTAAAACAAATGAGTATCATTGGCAACCATTTAATGGCTAATTGGTGCTATTGTGAGTCATGTGGTTGTCTTTCCAACTAAATGCTACAGGAGCTAATTTTCTTTGAAGATCATCTTTAACCTGAGAGGGAGAAAGAGCTGGTATCAATAACGTGATATATCTTTGTTGTTCTTTTCGTAATTGTACATTATACCCAACTATACAGTTAGCTTTATTGTGTAAGGTTACCTAACTGTGATGATTACCTATCACATGTCTTCAGAGGGTTTGTTTTGTTCGACTAACGTTAACAGTCCTAAACCCAAATATATTCAATGTAACGTTATATAATTTGCAATGCTATTAAATGACTAGAAACTGCCTAGCATTTGATTTCAGATGCTCCTATGGTATAGTGGTTTAGTTTGGTTTCCCTACTTGTTTTAGGCAGACTATTATTCTGAAGTCACAATTTATCTGTTCCCTTTTCTTTCAGCAAGCTGAAAAAGCTGAGCGAGGACAGTTTGACCAAACAACCGGAGGAAGTGTTTGATGTTTTAGAGAAACTCGGTGAAGGGTAAGATGTTTGTGTCATGACTAACCTCGGTTTCCACTGTGTACCACTGACTGAAACGTTTTATTTGTACTTTTTAAGATGTGACTCATTTGCTGTGTAATGCATTTATTTGTTAATATTATCATGTATAAAATGCACTCTGGACATATTGTGACTTTTGTGTACGTGCGTGTGTAGTTCCTATGGCAGCGTGTTCAAAGCCATCCATAAGGAGTCAGGCCAGGTGGTGGCAATCAAGCAGGTTCCTGTGGAGTCTGATCTGCAGGAGATCATCAAAGAGATTTCCATCATGCAGCAGTGTGACAGGTTAGAGGAGAACACAGCGCTCCCCATCATATTTGCTTCCATAGATTCCTTTTCTCTAAGTTTGATTTAACAGAATGTTGGCTGTTGCAGCCTGTACAGCTGCTTGCTGTTTTTGTTCTTTACGAAACTTTGTCTTCTCTTTTGATAACTACTCTTTTTTTTTTTTTTTTTTTTTTTGCATTTCCTTTTAGCCCTTACGTAGTGAAATACTATGGCAGCTACTTCAAAAACACAGACCTGTGGATTGTCATGGAGTACTGTGGAGCCGGCTCTGTGTCTGACATCATCAGACTGCGCAACAAGACGGTGGGTACAGACAGAGAGAATATTAAAATGTTAGTGGTTCACAACTGATCAGAGTTTATATTTCTATGTTATATTTTACTCTAAGCAGATTGTGGAAATGTATATCCTAGACTGATATAGTTTGACCAAGACATTGACATTAACAAGACATTGCTTTTTAATACCTATAATGGTGATAAAACCCTCAGTGGCCATTGCTGTAGACACTGACATTACCATTTTAATAATTTGCCATGCTTATTTAACTGTGTAGTAAGAGGGAAAATGTCCTGGTTGATTATGTCTGTGACTTTGCAAAAGTACTGATTACATGAAAAATACAATAAGTCACACTTGCGTTAGTCTAATTTCTTTGTTTGGATCCTATTTCATCCGTGTGTTTTCTTGCTCCTTTTCTTACAGTTGACTGAAGAAGAGATTGCCACTATCCTGAAGTCGACACTGAAGGGTCTTGAGTACCTTCACTTCATGAGGAAGATCCATCGGGACATCAAGGCAGGAAACATCCTCCTCAACACTGAGGGACATGCCAAACTGGCAGACTTTGGAGTTGCTGGACAACTAACGGTAACATTATTGCAGTTGTTTAAGGGTTTGTACCAGTGACAGCAAAGTGAATGTTCTTGGTAAACTTCCACTTGGAATGTATAATCTTTCACTTATTTTGTGAATCCATATTAAGTGATTCAAAAACTTCAAGTCCATAATGATGATACCGGCATTGTTTTTTCTCTGAAGGACACCATGGCAAAGAGAAACACTGTAATTGGTACTCCGTTCTGGATGGCCCCAGAGGTGATCCAGGAGATCGGCTACAACTGTGTGGCTGACATCTGGTCCCTGGGCATCACGTCCATAGAGATGGCAGAGGGCAAACCTCCCTATGCTGACATCCATCCCATGAGAGTGAGTGTAAAAATAGTTTGAAGAAGTGGGTGCTTAGACCCAATCCCTCAGCTCTGAACCAGGGGTTGGTAGGTTTGGATTTGAGGTACCTATAGAACAAACAGCTGACATAATTCTTTCATGAATCCTTGTCTTTGTTATTCCATCTGACTCTTTGAAACCTCTTTGTGTTCTTCCAGGCGATCTTCATGATCCCCACCAACCCTCCTCCCACATTCAGGAAGCCAGAGCTTTGGTCAGATGACTTTACAGACTTTGTCAAGAAGTGTCTGGTCAAGAATCCAGAGCAAAGAGCAACCGCCACGCAGCTCCTACAGGTTGGAGGAAGGAAGGGCACACACACACACACACACACACACACACACACACAGATATAAACTTATAAGAGCAGAACATCAACACCTAGGTGTATGCACTCAGAGAAACTCTGATGTAGGAATACTTTGCATAAGTATATGCAAGGGGTGAACAAAATAACATAGATGCTTCATTTGTGTTGACACCGTGTCAGAGAGCATTTGAGTCACTTAACATTACCACAAAACTTTTATTTTTGTTCTTGTGGATGTCCAGCACCCATTTATCAGCCAGGCCAAGCCGGTCACAATCCTTAGAGACCTGATTACTGAAGCCATGGAGATGAAGGCCAAGAGGCAGCAGGAGCAGCAGAGAGAGCTGGAGGAGGAGGATGACAACTCTGTACGTAAGCTGAGATGTTAACCATAAACATGACTTGATTAGAAGGCTATATTTTGAAGCTATATGACTAAATGTCCTCCAGGAGGAGGAGACAGAGGTGGACTCTCACACTATGGTGAAGTCGGGCTCAGAGGGTGCAGGAACCATGCGGGCCACCAGCACCATGAGTGATGGGGCACAGACCATGATTGAACACGGCAGCACCATGCTAGAGTCTGACCTGGGCACAATGGTCATCAACAGTGATGATGATGACGAGGAGGAGGAAGACCAGGGATCAATGAGGAGTGAGCACACACACATGATGTTTTATTCAGTTATTGGGAGAAAGGGGATTGAAGTGCAATCTCATCCACACTCCATAAAACAGTTTTTTTCCCCCACAAGTTAAATGAGGGCCTGAGCCAATGGTAAAGTGTTATTAGTTTTAGTGGTCTGTAAGATTGTCATAAAGGGGTGAAGGTATGGCAAAATAGAGTATTAACTAAGGAGATTATTCATGTGTTGAAACATAACCCTCCTTCTCCTCCACAGGGCACGCCACCCCCCAACAGCCAATACGTCCATCCTTCATGGACTATTTTGACAAGCAGGACTCCAACAAGGCAGCCCAGCAGCAGGAGAATTACAACCATAACCAGCCACAGGAGCAGCCCGGCTACCACATCCAGTCCAAGAATGTCTTCCCTGACAACTGGAAGGTGCCTCAGGATGGAGACTTTGACTTTGTGAGTAACCTCTACCATAAGCATGGATGGTACTGCTTTAATTAATGGGGTATGACCTAAAGGAATTAAACACCAGTGCCTCAGTGGTAAAAAAAATAAATACCAAAAGCGAAACAGTTCTTGCAATATTATTCTCAACAAGACACTAAATACGTCATTCCTTCTCCATTGTTTGTCTGTTTCTGATTGTGTACTGTTGATCAGCTGAAGAACCTGGACTTTGAGGAGCTGCAGCTGCGCCTGACTGCCTTGGATCCCATGATGGAGCGAGAGATTGAGGAGCTCAGGCAGCGCTACACCGCCAAGAGACAGCCCATCCTGGATGCCATGGATGCCAAGAAGAGACGACAACAGAACTTCTGAGTGCCCCTTCCTCTAGTCTTGGTTTCCCAAAGCCACCATCACCACAAAACTTACGTCCCATTGACTCAGAGGAACTAAGATGACCGTATTGTCTTTGTTGAAAACCCACTGTTGTTCTAACTGACTGCCAACTGCCTCTAAATGAAGTTGGATGCTTCTTTTACATCCATTTTGGCTCCTGGAATCTACACTTATCTGCCTTGTTTCTACACTGTCTAGATTCTGTTCCTCTAAATCTTATTTGTTTCTATGGTTCCTATAAAGTTGCCCTCCCATGAATAATACTCAGGACTGCGGCCAAAGAGAGAATAGAGGCATGGCTATTATACTCCTGAAAGTCACAACACAAATTTCTCCTTTTCCAAATGAAATAACGTTCCATATCACACAGAAAGCCCTTTGGGAATCCCCATCAACCCATAAGGAAGCCTATCCTCTGGCAGTAGCAGCAGTATAATCACAGTGGTCAATGACAAGTGGTATTTTTTTTTTTTTCTTAGACTTTTTCAGTGTAAATATAGAGCCTAGTTTGGAAATACCTGCAACAAAAAGCTGTGGAGGCTTGTCCATGACCAAAGACAATCAAGATGATGCTGATTAAGTTGAGAATGCCTTAAAATATTTAAAACCTGGTTTTAAAATACGAAATGGAATATTACAACCAAGTCGTGAGCTGGTTAAATCCATTTCCTCAGTTGGAGATGAGTTGGAAGTGGACTGTGGAAAGCTGCAAGAATGGACAGAAATGACGGAAATCATGTGGGTGGTGAAGAACGGATCATGCATGTTCTCATGGTGGACTTGAAAATTCAAAACATTATGCTTATTTAATTATATTGTTTCGGGGCTTCTTTTAAACATCCAGTGTACTGTCTATATTGACTCCATGCATCTTGGTGTCTCATAACACACCAGTCCTACTTACCCACTGCTCTTTATTAAGTTAAAATCTGAGCTGTTACTTGACAAAATGATCCACTTCACTCAAAGTGGATTGAGTTGGCACCAAAATTCATTCCTACCTTTTGAAAAAGCAAAGCATTCCAAAATACTACGACTTTTATTTTAATGTCCCTGCAGTCTTTAAAAACCCTGCAGATTTAGTTCAAGTTCTAATGATGTTTTCTGTAATTGTTTCACACTATGATTGATTAACTTCAGATTCCAATATGACTTTCTAAAGGCTCTGGCACACCAACCCGACGGCCAACCATCGGCAGAAAAGGCAGTCGGCTCCCCGAGGTCCAAAAAGTGCCTCGGAACACACCGAAACGACGGCGACTTGAGCGTACGTTCTGCGTGTGCGCAAGACCTAATACTTCTCCATAACAGCAGGCGGCGCTAATCTGCGTTGTCGCCCAAAAAATGAAAACCGCAAATGACGGAACATCTCTCCTAGTAAACACAACAGTCATTGTTTTCATCAGAGAGTGTTGATAGTAGTCAAGAAGGATCATTGTTGTCATTTTGCTAAACCGAAGAAAATACGATGGCTAGTAATGAGAAGATTCTGGCGTCAGCTCTGGTTATCTCGTGCACTGATTCGCTAGTCAAGGGCTAGCACTCCACCAATCAGATTTGGTCATTGAGTCCAACTGCCCACCGGCTGATTCAACAAGTCAAATCGGCCAAAATGAACGCCAATGGCTCCTCCGGCTGACAATGGCACGGAACACACCGAACAGACTCGGGTCACCAACCTCGCCAGACTGTCAGACGGCCGATAATCGGGTTGGTGTGTCAGCGCCTTAAAACTTTTAGACTAGATATTGAGCCATCTTATATGCAAAGCAGTGAAGAAGATGACCAGTGCTGGACACGACTAGTCCTGTAAACTGACAAGGGACTGTAAAAGACTGAAGTGACTGACTGATGCTTGAGAAAAACCAAACCGCTGCACCGGTCTGAATTTCAGACTCATTTAAAAAAAAATTCATTAAGATTTTTTAAGCAAATTTCCTGCAGCCTATATCAATGTTTCAGCAGGTATGATTGAGAATATGCTGTTTTTGTTTTCTCCATTACAGTTTTCTGACATTTAGGTGTGATTATTGATGAAGGAATGAACATGTACACATGCTCATTATTTACACAAAACTGTCAGTGCAGTGATTGTTTTCCTTAAACAAATTGAAAGAAAATGTCATGTGTTTATCCTAAAAATATAAACATTGGCTGTTATCAGATTATTTGCTCTCAAATATTGATATAATTATTGGACTCAAAAATCCATTGTCAGTTGGGCTTTATTTCACAATTTTGAATGTTTCATTGAAAACTCTTGCTACTCTCACTTCATGAGAGAAAAACTTCTCTGTTGTGGTTGTTTAGTTTTGACATATTGAATTTACACATGCTAATATTGACCCTTTGAATGAATTCTTTAAATATATGTACAATATGTCTGCAGGTTTCTGTTACTTATGTTAATATGCAGTCTTAATGGTTCAGCCCATACTGCATATTAATTGACATTTTGATAATACCATAATCTTATAAATATACTTGTGTACACTATCCTATTTCTCATCTGATGGACGTTTTAAACAACTGAATCCAAATTTCAATTAGTAATGTTTCTTTCGAATGATCATATCTGTAAGTCTTATTTTTTTGTCTTATTTTTTTTAACTGTTCTTTCACAGAAATCAATAACATTCTTGCCATGCATTGTTTTCATGAATTAAGTCTGTTGGCAACTTACACACAAGCATTCACAATTTATTTATTAAATGTGTTTAAAACTTTTTCTTTTTGGGATGCTGGTTTAAATCTGGTAGCTGATTTGGCTGTTAATATTTCTGCCCTTTGTCAAACAGATGTGGCTTGATTTCCGCATGTTTTAGACTGCATGTTTATAATTATGTTTGCTATTTAGTAGAATGCTATTGTATTAACTGCACAGATAAGAGTACTGTTAATATGGAAGCTGGATTTTCAGCTTTAACAGACACTATTTGCTTTGTACAATTTAAAAAAAAAAGCCCCGTTTGAAATGTGACATTGTAGAGAATCTGACAGTTATCTGAAATCACTTTTTGATATATATATATATATATATGATTTTGTTTTCATTTATTTCACTGTTATTTCCGCTATATAATACCTTCTGATTCTGACTTGAGCATGTAGAGTGGAATGTAAACATTTATGTTTGAATCACCTAATTTATTATCTTTTGTTTGTAATACTTTATTTTGAAAAGGTGCAAGAAATAATAAAAGTTACTTATACTTAACCACAACTGCAGTGGAATGCTTTCATCTTAAATCTGAGTTTATAAAAGGAGACTTGAACCTACTCAATTGCAGTAGAAACCATCATGAATGACCACCTGTCGTACCGTTACTCTTCTGCTAGGGACGCACCTGTTTTCTGTTTGCACGCAGGAGCTCCTCCAAAACTATGCAGCGTTGACTTGTTACCCGACATTACGGTAGACTTTACGGCAGCAACTCTTCCTGCTTTCTATAAATTGTTGCACATGCACAACGACTAAACGACTCCCTTCCGTTCACATCCACTCTGCTGGGTAGAAAGGCTTGGGGAAACAAATCAGGAAAACATGTCTGCACTCAACAGAAAGATCGTCAACACTACATCAGCCCCGGCTGCCATTGGTCCATACAGGTAAGGAAACTTACAGGTATACTGTATCAAAGAATTTCTAATATAGGAAGAAGTTCCACTCTCTCCTTACTTCCGGCTTCTGGACTGGTTGCAGTTCCACCAGAGATCCATATAGCTCACAGGCCAGTGCAGAATGAATGGGACTCTATGGAGCTATACCCCTAAAAATCCACTTTTCTCAGGATATAATTTTTTGTCTAGTAATTTGAATGTTGCATTCGAAAGGGGAGGCGAAGAAAATACACACTGCTGTGTGTTAGATTTTTTGAAAGTCGCTTTTTTTGTTCGAAAAAGCCTTTTAAAATGTCAATGACGTCAGACACATATACGGCCAGAGATACTGCTTTACGGCAAGCTCTGAGTCGCTTCCTTTTTTCTCTCGAGGCATCGACAACACAGCTGACCGGTTAGGCTCTCCCTGTCAATAAACATGCTAGAAAGAGGTTTGCTGATGTTTTAAAGACCACACCGAAATATTCACTCTGACATTCTGGTTCTGCTTTGGATGCCGTCAAGCGGGATCTCCGATCGTAATCACTCCTTCACTGACCAATCAGCATTCATTAGCAGAATGCTAGCGTGTTATGGGCAACAACGACTCACCCTGTAAGAAATCAAAAGGACATAAGTACTCGTTCATTCAACTTTCGACCTATAATCCATGTTGAACTTGCAAAAACTACAATCAAATCTGAGGTTTCTCAACGGCAATCGGGCGAAAGAGACAAATTTAGCCGTCTAGCTCCATAGAGTCCCATTCATTTTGCACTGGACCGCGATCACCCCAGTGGAACTCTGGTGGAACTGCAAACAAATACGGTACAATGGGGCTGAATAGGGAGTGGAACGGCTTTCCGTAGACCGGCTTTGACTGTATGCATCATTTTTTATTTATAGCGACACGTGGGGTGCAGAAGCAGGTACATAAAGTGTTTGTATGAATGGATGAATCACAAGGACAGTCCAATGTTTGATCAGGGGCGGGGCTTAGTGTACAATGAACTCAACCTGCTTGACTTGACACCATAAAAGAGTGCCAGAGTTGAACTTTTAGCAGAGAAGAAGCACCGCAGAGTAGAAACAGACAGCTGACATCATGGCGTCTATTCGTCGACAAATCCCCTACACGCCAAAAGCCCCTGTCAGACAGGGAATATACAGGTAAGGATTTATGTCCTGTGAAATACTTTATCTGCACTTAACATCTAAATCTTCAGACAGGCAACAACAAAGAGCACCTTGTTTTCTAATTACCTGATTAAAACCAAATTAACTGAAACGATCAGAACTCATCTGACAAAAATACAAGTCTAGTGCGTTTGTCGTGTTCAATTCAGTCTGTGCACAATGTGAGGGGTGTTCCTGCTCTGGCCGATTGGCTGTCAGTGTGGGTGGAGTAATGTCTGACTGGATGGCCTCTGATGAACAGTGGATCCATTGTTGGTGTCTGGTGGTAAAATGTTCTTATCTGTCATTTGCTACAACATTTGACTTACCACAAAAGTGTAGCAAAAAATGACTGGGATTTTAGATTATGAAATCCAGGTTTCAGAATCATAAGACTGATGATACACTTGTGTCATTGAGATATTTAAAGTGTAGATACATTTTTTTTTTTTTGCATACCTTTTTATTTTTTTAGTCAATCATCTGAGAGAAATCATTTAACATCATGCAATTTTACATGCTGTTCATTCATAAGTGAGAAAAATAAGATCATTATTTAATTTGATAAGTATGTAAAGCTGATTAAAAGGGGGGGCAGCTGCAGACAGTTTTGTTGTCATTACTTAGAATTCCTCATGGGGGCGGCAGAAACTACGCACTATAACTTTAAAGTGTGAAGATGTGTAAGTGTAGTGTATTTGTCTGTCTGTGTTTGTGTCTCATCTTCAGCCAGTCAGTAGTTGTGGACAGAACAATGTACATCTCGGGTCAGCTGGGAATGGATGTGGCCTCTGGTCAGCTGGTAGATGGAGGGGTGCAGGCCCAGGCCAAACAGGTGATGATATTTTCTCCCAGAGTAGTAAGTTAACACTGTTTCCATCAGTAATTTCCATTTAAGATCATTAAGAAGCACAGTTGTTTTATTTACATGGAGCATAGGCACCGAGTGTAGAGCAGTGCTACTTATTAGAGCACAATACGATATTAAATTGTTTTCTATTTGTTTCATGCTTTTGATAACTTATGAAGTTTTTTGCAACCAAAGAAAATGGAAATTGACAGAGCTCACCAAAGAAACAAAAAAAGTTCTTCCAGTCATAGAAGTAAACCCCATAAAATAAATGGATAAAAACGGAACATTAAACCGACAAAACAACAAAATCAATACACTGACAGCGATGAATCAAAATAAGAGGATGTTTCCCAAGTCTCATCTAAATCCAATTCAATCTGAACCACCAAGGTGATATTAAATATTGATTGACTGTATCACAATCATCCCTCAGGCTCTCGTCAATATGGGGGAGATTCTTAAAGCTGCTGGCTGTGACTACACTAATGGTGAGATCCCAGTACTGTCTGGCCGTTCAGTAACTCAGCTGCTGCTCATGTGTTTTTATATGATTTGATCAAACATTCTAAACTTAACTCTTCTAATTTCAGTGGTGAAGACGACTGTGCTGCTCGCTGATATCAACGACTTTAACAGCGTCAATGAGGTCTACAAAACATGTAAGGCAATACTTTATTCATTTTAACGCTCAGTGTGTTATATTTAATGCGAGAAAGTAGATTATAATGGAAAACATATGTGGTCATCTAATTGAATTGGTAAAATGTCCTGTCATGTTTTTCTCTCATATTTCTATATATATATATATATATATATATATATATATATATATATATATATATATATATATATATATATATATATATATATATATATATATATATATATATATATATATATATATATATATATATATATATATATATATATATATATATTTTCTTATATATATTTTTTTTTTCTAATATATGAAAGCAGCCACACAGTGGCAGCCTTTAACAAGGTTGTCAGAGCTCCTGTTACATCAGTGACCATGTCATCCATACAAGCAGTCTACTTTATTCACTTTATATAAGCGCAACTGTTGTGGTCCCGTCACAGAATCATGACCGTTCTGCCTGCACGAACACCTGAGTCACTGTATCCTTGAGCAAGGCGCTGAATGTCTACTATAGCCTACAGTTTGCTTTGTGAAGGGAGGTATGATTAATTAAGAAAATATATATTTTCAAATTATCTTGATGGTCATACATGTTCCTGTGTATGGAGCCATCCATCTTACAATACATGCGGTTCTGTACAAGTGTTCCAATCAAGCACACAATTTACTGAGAAATTACAATGAAAAACCGTAAAAGTCTGTCATTACTCCAGCAGCAGACTCCAGGATCCGTACATGTGGCGCCTCATATTTCACAAACATCTCTCAGAAAATGACTGCTGACGGGTGAAGCAGTCACCTGTCAGGCAGGCTCACTCAGCCTCCTCTCAGTCTGGGCATTTCCTCCTGGATCACAACAGACCGGTGTAATGGAAGCTGCAGTGCCCAGTGAGTTGTAAATGGACACCGTCATGTAGGCGAACAGATGTAACCTAACCCTCCCAGCAAGCTTTGCTGCGCAGGCCATTGACTCAGGTATAGGTCCCGAGCTCTCCCACTTCCCTCCTAACTTTACTCAACCCTGAACCACAGACGGGGAACTTTCCCTGACCCTGATGAGAAGAAGGAGAGGACATGTGTGATCCAAAGTCATGTGAATTTTGACTTCACAGGTCAAAGTTTTGACTATGTCAGAGTGTGATTACTTGTATTTGCATTGTGAGCTTTGTCTCTAATATAAAACAGTTTTTGTCTTGTGAAAAATGGCATGTTTCCCAGTGTTCCACCATCTGCTTAACACATTGCTTTTATTCGTTCTAGTGTTTTAAAACAAAGTATGCATTGTTAGTTGCTGGTGCACCAGAAATATTATCTATGATGTTTATCAATGACTTTTCTCTATAAATGATCATTCATGGAGAAGAGTCAAAGATTAACCTGGTGCAATATGCTTTTGATAGAATGGAAATGTTTTCCTTCCAGTTTTCAGCAGTAACTTCCCTGCCAGAGCTGCCTACCAAGTCGCTGCTCTCCCCAGAGTGAGTACAAACAAAACCTGTACACCAATATAGAACTGCAGTACCCGGTGGTATACATGATTCATACATCAATACACATGGGGTGGTGTGATTCGTGGTAGCTAGATGCATGCTCATTCATCCGTGCCATGTATTTTCCATCATCCGGAAGTTTTCACTATATTGAATGTACTGTATTTCAATACTTTGGTAAGACTGTAATATATCCACAACTATTAGATGGATCACTATGAAATGTTGCACAGACATTACCCTAGGATGAATTGTAATAACTTTGGTGATCCCCTCAATTTTCATCTAGTGGCATCATCAGGTTAAAATTATTGTTGTCCTAATACTTCGGTTTATAACCAAATACCTGCACAATTAATGGCATTCACATCAGCAAGTCTAGCAGCAAATTTAGTGCTACTTAGCAAATGTTAGCATGCTAGGGTCCCAACTCTCACACTTTTGCCGTAAGATCGTCTTACACTCTCGCACTACCAAACAAATCTAAAACAATAGTTGTATAGGTTAAATAAGGCTTTCTCTGCACACACAGGACAAAGTCTGAACTTCAGCTTTTTTCCCACATTTTGGCACCAATATTGGTTTATAAAAATCCCAGAGAAGCATTGTATTCTTATTACCCACATTGCCTTCTTCCCCATGTCCTCATTGTCTCATTTTGTGTCTTCAGGGTGGTCTGGTGGAAATTGAGGCGGTTGCTGTTCTCGGTCCTCTGTCAGATTCATGACTAGACAGCCACATCCCAAACAAGCTGTAGTCTAACCATCAAGTGACCTTTTATAGTGGTGGAATAGTGGGAGCCTTAGAGTATTTCCAGATGACACATGAAAGACCAAACTAGGATCTTGTTGACTTTCTTTTTCCATATTTTAAGGTTTTAGCATACATTGGTTTCTCCTCTGGCCACTGTAGCTGGTTGACTACACTTCTGAATTACTTTCAGTATTCTACCACTTTAGATTAAAACCCTGAACAATAGAGCAGCACTTAATTAACCATCATAGAACAAAATGTAATGATAAAGTGGGATTGTATCTGCACAACTCATCCCTGGTCACAGTGGCCAGATTCAGCTTCGTCTTGGTGCTGCTTATAGTTTGGTGTTTCATCTTCTGTTCGGTTCCAGAGAAATACTTTAACATATTTTAAAAGCTCAGCTCTCACTAATAAAAACACATGTAGCACCATCTCTGATTCTAAAATGGTTATTTCGCCCTAAAACGTCACATCCGACAAAGAAAGTGCATGTGTCGTTTTTAATGTGGTCTTTTAATTTTTTGACAGTTCATAGCTTATTACAGATTTTAGGCCATCTTTCCAGAGAGAAATCCTGACACCTCAGAAACAAAACAAAGTTTCAAATGTACGCTTATCTTATTGATGCTCCTATATTGATGTGTACGGTTCTCAGCTCTTCATATTTATTACAAACATGGTTGTAAAATCAAAGCTAGCTACCCAAAAATAAAATAAGTTCATAAATCAAATATATTTTGGCTTTTGTTTCCTTTCCTTATAATTTTTGTAGAAAAGTAAAGAATGGATTCTTAGGTTCAAGTTAAATTGAAAATCTGCTATTATAAATTTCTATACAGATAATAAATAGAATTTAAGTTATCCTGACATGATGACATCATCTGAAAATAAACACTAAGTGCTGTAGAACTCTGTCTATATACAGTTTGCAAGGAGAAACTGCAGCCATACATCATCATAAGGGGAAGAAGGCACAGTGATGACTGAGGAACCCTGGCTGAAAGTGATTTATCAAAGCAGGGTCTGCATCTTGGCAACGAGGCGATGTCTTTCACATGCAAACGCACACCTACACATGCTTTCACTCATGCATACAAACAAGGTAAGACACTTCCAGCAAACTCATCTGTGCAGTTGTTCAAGTTGCACTTCACTCGCTGGGCGCTGAAAACAAAAAGAGGGGAAATCTGTTAAAGGTGGCATAGACGTTTTATATGGATTATGTGAATTTGTGTTGACATTACAGGGCCACTCGCCTGGTTCCTCCTCTGTTTTGGGCTCTGAATCGGTCACTGTGACCTCTGCTATTTCTGTTTTGGAAAGAAAAAGATTTGTACATGTGCACAACCAACAATCACATTTGAAGGATTAGTTCACCTGGAGTGTTTACAGCAAAATGTCAAACATTCAAAAGCATCTCTTTCCAGAAACCGTGTCCTTGTTACTCTGGATAATCCACATAACACATTGTACTGTAAACTGTTTTCATAGTGAGAAGTTCAATAACAATTGCTCACAGCAAAGTCTGTGGATTATCCTCCTGAGTAACATACATTGTTTCTGCATAGACAATTACCATTCTATTCAACTTCATTGTATTATGGTTGCAGCAGAAATCTTGGTACAATGTCTCAAAATCCTGGACAAATCAAACTATCTGCATGGCTACATACAGCCGGAGGTAAGTGAGTTTGTTTGAAACATGGGTAAACTGACCCTTTGACAGGACAGCTAGGGGAGAGAGGGCGAAGACATGCAGGAAATCATCACAGGTCGGATTTGAACCCTGGACCTCTGCATCGAGGCATAAACCTTTCAGTATATGTGGCCTGCTCTACCCACTGAGCCAACCCGGCCAATCCAGTCCTGCATTTTTGAACTGCACTAGAAATCTAGATCACTAACAAGAAACATTAATTATTAAGCCTGAAATACCATTTAATCCAAATGGGGGAAATCACGTCAATGACAAACCGAAACACACATTTACATTTGATCACATTTGTCGTGACGAATTTTATCAAAATCTCGTGATTGCAGATTACTTCCACCAAACCAATCTCAACAATGACCACTAATAGATACAGAAGCTGATGAGCTGCTGTGTCTGCTCTGCTCAATGTGACACTTGACCCTCTCTCTCCATTGGCTGTGAAACAACATCACTGGTAGCCAGTGGAAGCGCTCTATGAGTTGGCTCTAGTTTCTCTGTTGACTCAGATTGCACCTTGATGAGACCATGATGACAACAACAAAATGTTGGCCACACACACTGCATGCAGGCCATCTAAACAGGGCTGTGGTCAGGCTTGAACTGAGGGTGAGTCAAGTTAAACACCAAAGGGGGTCGAAATCAAGTGAAGACAAAGGTCAAGGAGAGTGCTGACTATTTTTAAAATAATTGTACAAATGTGTATTTTTAAATACAAGTAATCTGTAAGAAACAGCTTGTGCTTTTCTGTCTTTCTATTCTCTATATTGTATGTTAAGCTGAAAAAACATCCTAGCACTCAGAACTGTTTGCTGAAACGAAACATAGACGGTTATTTCTATATAGCATCCTTAATATAAACTGCAGATGAGTTTTGAACCTGTACGCATTAAAGAAAGGATGGCACCAGCATATGAGGATTAAATATGACCTTAATAAATGCTTGAAGGTATGGGTAAACCACATTAAATGGAAAAACCAACATCTTTGGAGGCAATATGAAGTCCATCTTTCTTTAACGCATTACAGTGAAAGACACTTTGCATTAGACAAAGAGGAAAATGATCTGACCCCATGTCTGCTGCTTGTAATTTGCATCATGAAGCAATAAGTGAACTGAAAGCAGTCAATGTAATGCTGTTCTGTGGCGAGATCACAGGGGAAGTTATGTAGCACTCACTAATTTGTAATTTAGCATTTATCTGTTACCAGAGCACTGGGAGAGGTTAAATACATTATGTATTTAGTGTGGGAGGATGTGTTCATGTGGCCCCCTAACAACAGAGCTGTCTTGGCTAAATAATCTGTGTGTAATGTCCTTCAACCACTTTTGTGCACTATCATGCGATTTAAAAAACAACTTACACAAATCAGGAGTTGATCCTGGACAAAACGGTTAAGTACATTTTTTGGTCTATAGCCCTTAACAACAGTTACAACCTCAAGAGATAACATTTACAGATCAACAGACTGTATAGGCTTGAATCTTCCACATCACACTTTACACATCCTACACATTACACTGCCAAAAGAAAGAACATATTCTAAATAGATTTTAATCCTGCAGTTCATTGAAAAGACTGTGAGTCCAAACATGACTAAAATAATATTCATATAATTAAAGTGTCGAGACAGATTCTTAAATACTAACTAAATAATCAAATGTGTGACTTATAAACACATTTGTGTGACTGCCTTGGTGTGTTCATTAAAAGCCATGGCTGTGTGTTGTTGGATACCACCTGGCAACCGCCATTGCAGTGGGACTGTGGAGGGTCTAGGTAAAGGTGGAAGGGGCTTTATGTACCTGGGTGATGTGTTCAATGGGTCACTATGCAGGAGGCGGAGCAGTGCTCAGGTTACTGCTGGTCAATGGAAACATTTCTACATTTTGTCCCTAATACGTTCCCCTTCATTGATGGGACACATATGGATCTCCATCTTGATTAGCCTTTTAACTTTGTAAAGTCGGAGTGATAAATGTCACAGGACGAGATAAGTGTAGAATAGAAAAGTGTTATTTGCATAGAAAATAAAGCTCACAATAAAATGCTTAGAGCCTTAAAAGCTTTATACTGGTCATCATACTGCAGAGACAAAGTGTCCAGTATTGAGTATGTTTATTTGCATCTCACAGTCTACGAAAATATTGGGGATTCATAAAAATGTGCCGAAATTCTAGTATGTGAATTTATTGAATTTCTATCAATAAAGAAACAATTGTTATTGGCCTGCCCCATTGCTGTAATTGACTCCAACCTACCTTGTTCAGGAGCTGCAGGCTCTGCGCAGCTCCCCGCCGCCTCTGCGGTGCTGTCTGCTGCTGCCTCTGCAGGCGCAGCTGCAGCAGATTCATCTGCAGGCTTAGCATCGCCGCCCCCAGCGGGTGTCTGGTCGGGAATAGTTTCGCTGTCCTCAGCTACTTTGCCATTCTCATTGGCTGCCCCTGTCAGGAACACAAGTATTAACACGGCACGTGTCCACAGATCCAAACATCCAAAAAGACAGCTTGAAGATAATTTTAAACTAATAAATGAAATATAAAACTACTTACTATTACTGTATATCTACTAAGACTGCAGTCAAAGTGCATGCATTATGTACCCTGTTGTTGCTGTTCATACTATCAAGTTCAAGAAGGCAAAAACTTTGAATGTAATAAAGATGACAAACATTATCACGTTTACATTAGACACAAGATAACACAATTTACTATTTATTATGTGAGGTGTAGGATCTTTATAACACAGCATGACACCAGGGTCAAGGTAGCATTTGTTTTCACTGGGGTTCCCTAAGGTAAACATGTTCCTCTAATGATATTGTTCTGTCTGCTTTGGGTAAAAACTTTATTCAAATGTATCTATTAAGTTATTATAAACTCCCGGCGCCAACTAAGTCCCCAGTTCAAATTCTTTGTTGCACCTCTCTCCCCTTCTGTCTGTAAAAAAACTGCCCCACAAAATACTAGTCACTTCACATCATGGCAACGCAGGGAGTAGCAGCACTGTGTGGTGGTTACATGGTGACCGGAGGTCAACCCAAACAAAGAATACACAGACTATCCACAGTCAGGTAAGTAAACAAGAACTAGACTTTTATTATTCAAATGTGAAACAGTTTGGGGTATCAGTACTCCGCTCTTAGGTTTCCTTTGTTTTAGTTTACTTTATGTTTGTGTTGCCTAAATAATGGCTACAGCACTGACTTAACCCAAAGCCAGAGAGTTAAGTAACAAATTTTGTTATGGGTGCCATGCAACACATTTTTTTGTACACTATTCAGGCATCTTAATAAATAATGCCTGCTTTATTAGCAGAATGCTCAGACAGTTAGGGTTTGGCATAAAAATGCAATTACATTTCATAATTTTAGAGGAAATGGACAAGAAGTTTATAGAAATACAGATTGTTTTAATCTTATAATTAATACAATAGTTTCTAATCTAGCAACAGTTGATCAGCAGTTCCTCCTTGAAATAACTGGGGAAACAATGGCTAGTTGCCTTAGATCATTGAGTAGGAAGTAAAAAAAAAAAAAAAGCATAAAGAAACCCCCAGTGACACATAATTGCAACCACAGAGGGTTAATGATTACAGTATGTGGATTGTTGGTAATAAACATTAACAGCCTCATACGCACAGTTCACAGCTCTATGGACAGGTTGCTATGTGTTTTTTGTTATGTGATATTGTGCGTGACTACCTTGTTTTTCTGAGGGATTTGCATTGCAAGTACAGTATTTGCATGGATCATAGAAGTCTTGATCACCAACCTTCTGTTTTTATATAAATGAGATTTCTTCCCCTATTTTGCATGATACAGTATTTGTCACAATATTTTTCCTTTAAAGTCTGCATTCTTTAACTGTTTAAATGAATGAACCTCGGTTTAATAAATGTCATCTTTCTTTCTTGGGGGTGACAAGTAGTAAGCAGGAGAAGGAAATGAGCCGCATGCAAAAAGAAGGGAACATCCTGACATGATTTCCATCTGACTTCTAAGACGATGACAACAGGAACACCTCAATGTTCAATGTCATTCATCTGATATAAAGCTGGAGAGCGACTTAAAAGCAAAAGTCAGAAGCTCTGCCATCATCAGTTGACAACAATGATGAGATAGCCTACTTGATTGGGAGTCGTAGGGGGAAACTCTTTTTGCTTTTAACCTGGTCATAACCAGGTCATGTAGCATGAGCCTAAACACACTTTAGCAGGGGCAGTGGCAGTTTCTCAGCTCGCTATATCACTCAAAGTCTACACATTTACACGTCATACTTGATTATGTGAGTGTGCATGCATGTGTCATGTTGTCATTGACATAACAGGCCTGTAATATATATTTAAGCAATGCAAAGAGAGAATCAGAGCAAGACACCCTTGCTCAGAGGTGGCCCCACTTGGTGAATCTTTTACCAGTTTTCGACCAGCTTCTTCTTTTAGTTTTTTGATATAATGCTAAAGCTGGCAGAACTGCTAATAAAGTCACATCTTTTGTAATTACACACAGATTTGGCATAAATTAATATTTTACAGCCTCTAAGACCTGCATATATTTATATATTCCTCAACACTGCTAAATGCAAACACAGGATGCAGTGTTGGTGTTTTACCTTGAAACGTGTGCTAGTTAGCAACACAGCCGGGCCATCTCTTACCCACTACAACAAAGGAGTGTCTAAAGCGTCTTCTCCATTTCCTATTGAAACCGTAGACTGTCACCAAATCTGCTTTCATGTCACTGAGAGAGACTCTCAGGGAGGACAGAGCCAGAAACCACTGTTAAATAATGACAATAAACTTTCCCATCCTGTCATTGTGGGGATCTGTCTCTCTAGAACTACAGACATTAGACACTGTACTCAAAGAAATACATTGATGATCATTTGCATGTAAACTGGGACATCCTTATCAGAGCAGGGTTTACCGGTATACTTGGCTTATGTAACTCTATTTGGCTATGGCAGTGAACTTCCATGATGACACCATTACCACCACTATGTTATGTGTTAGGCTTTTTATAGAAATAAAATAACTATTAAAGTACCTTGATTAATGCATTTGATTTAAAAAAAAAAAACATTTATACACATAAATTTGGTTGGTGTCATTCTAATTACAGATAGTTCACAGCTATCATCTCCAACGTAAAGCCATGGATAGTGCTTTGTCAGATAATTTCACACTGTGCAAAACCATACTATTAATATTTTACATGCAAAATATGAAACTACACTATGTTAAAGTACATTTTGGATAGGAAATCATTGCTTCTAATGGACTGTTGGCAATAACGTTATTTTGAAAACATTATTTTCAGGTATTAATGTCATATTCTGTGTTTGACCACTTAAAATATGCTTTCAATGAATGCTACCTAGCTGTATATATAACAATTGTTATTTGTATTTTCCACATATCTCACAAGCATATGTATTACATTACATAGCCTATAGCCTATAGCTTTGTGCATCACCTGTTGTGCTGGATCCGTTGCTCTCCTCGGGCTTAGCACTGGGTCGAGTCGTATCTACCGCTGAAGTTTGGGAACTGGTGGAGCATCCCATCCTGTCCAGTGCACATAGAGGACTGGATGGTTAACTTCAGAGTTAAGAGTTGAGGAGAGGCTGTAGCTGAACTAATGACGTCGTGCATAGATATCGTCTCTGTAAATGGAGAGAATTCAAAACTATGGACAGCGAATCCTCTGGCGGAGATTCAAAAAGACAGGCGCTGGACGTCAAATTCCTTTAGTCCCGTGCGTAATTGCGCGTCATGGTTCTTCCTCCAAAAACGCGTTCAGCTATTTGTGTTGTGGCTACAAGTCTCTATCCAGTTGATCACGCAGGTGAAATGTGTGCTTCTGTTGTGTACTGTAACTTAGGCTGTTTCCAAGAGGCTGGCACAGGGACAAAAATACATGATACAGTCAGTTTTCAGCGGCCACCTTTGGGGCGGGGAAATAGCCTGTAGCCTCGTTAAACTAACAACTAGGACCACTGTCTGTGTGCCCTTGAGCCAATATCTTAATCCTGAGTTAATCCACTGGAGAAGCGTTATGTTCTGTGGAAATATGTCAAATTACCCATCCGCTCAATTGTAGAAGTGTTGTTATCCAAAATGTAGCCATCACACTATAAAAAAAAATACTCCACTTGAAGTAAAAAAATATCTGCATTCATTAAATCACTTACAAAAGCAAAATGCACTTAAAGCATGCAAAGTAAAAGTATCTAATAGGAAGAAGAACCCTGACAGAGTGTTTTATTGGGTTGTTTTTTATGATGCATTAGTGTATAATGGATCATTTTAATGTTGGTGGTAATGCTGGTTTAGATGTAGCTAGTTTTAAAAAGCCTACTTTATATTATTTTTTAAACTTTATTTACTTCTATTCTGTAACTATTACGTGTTGATGTATGTGTTTTAATATGAGTTTACTTTTATGTTTTGTCTAATTAATGCTCGCTGTAGACTAATGTTTATTTGTTATAATTATACATATATTTTCATGCAATCTATTGATTTTCTCTAAACCATCTCGTCAGTAGTCTGCGCAGTACTCGTTTGCGCAGGCCTACCGAAAGATAGCAGCGCAGTGCACCATGGGACTTCCTTTCTCTCCGAGGCCATATTGGAGTTAACTCACAGTAAGACGAGCTCCGAGTTTTCTTATTAAAAATCACCGGGATTTGTTAATTTTAACGTTTTGTTAATGTCCAGACATTAACGCTTGTCTTCTCCTTCCCTCCTCTCGCCCGCAGGTTGGCCGGTCAGGACTAAACCGCAAAAATGGTGGCCGCAAAGAAAACGGTGAGTGGCGTTGGCTCGGCCAGGAGTGCACGAGCTGCTGCTTCACGTGGAGACGTGTTTCTGTCACGGCCTGCTAGCTAGCACCGTTGCTGTCCGTATAAACGTATTATTTACACGCAACATGTATAGTTTTGCGTTAAATCATTTCAGCTGTAAATATGTGAAAGCATGCGTCGACTGTCCCTTTATTTATTGCCGTCCATCTATCTGTCTTTCGGCTAACGTTTGTAGCTGTTAAACTGTAGCTAAGTTATAACACCGGCAGTGCAGCTAATGCTAGTTTGCTAAATTTAACACAAACGTAATAATGATATTTAATGAAAACCTTTTACAGAACAAAAGTCTTAAAGTGCTTCACAAGGGTGAAATTGTTCTTAGACGAAAAAACGTAAAAAGAACAAAATAGTAATTAAAATTGATGAAAAAGTGATAACACAATTACAAACTGGAAACTGAGGCAAGTTTAAATAGGTGAGTATTCGGCTGTTTCTAGAAAGCATTAACGTGGCGGTGGAAGTTAGCGATGTAGATTGTGTGCTGTCACTAACTCTAGGTATACACATCTGTTTGTTCAGAAAAAGTCCATGGAGTCCATCAACTCCCGTCTCCAGCTGGTGATGAAGAGTGGAAAGTACGTCCTGGGCTACAAACAGTCCCAGAAGATGATCCGTCAGGGAAAAGCCAAGCTGGTTATCCTGGCCAACAACTGCCCTGCCCTCAGGTATATAAAGAAAAAAAAAATACATTCATACTTTTCCCAATAAAGATCAGTTATTGTCATGTTAGTTTCTGTAAGCAAGTAGTTACATGGGGGTGTTATTTGATGACTTGTGTGTAACAACAACTTGAGATATGAACAGTAATAGGACTGGAACATGAATAGAATATAGCATCAATAACTTTATTAGACTAGACTGGATTCACAATATGTGTGTATGCTAAATGTTCAAACTGATAATTGTTTGCATTGCTGTCAAAAGATTTAACATTTAGTTAAAATCCTCATAACTAATATCAGGTTTTTAAAATCAGTTGGTCTGATTTATCCATTTAGACAACAGCTGTGTTTCACAGGTTAGTGTGCTTCGATGCAGAGGTTGTACAGCACAACAGGTCTGAAAGGCTGTTGATTCTGTTATAAACTGTCCAGTTACACACTTATTGGTGTTTCAAGCTTCTACACTAGCATGACTTGTTGGCACCTTTTGGGCCATTATTTTTTTAAGTCTTGTCAAAGTGACTGTATTTTAATCTGCTTTTTTTACTCATTTTGTGTTTACCCTGTTCAGGAAATCTGAGATTGAGTACTATGCTATGCTGGCCAAAACTGGTGTCCACCACTACAGCGGAAACAACATTGAGCTCGGCACAGCCTGCGGAAAGTACTTCAGGGTGTGCACACTGGCGATCATTGACCCTGGTGAGTACCTACCTTTTTTGTCTTTGACACCATCTACAGTATGGTGCAGTTAATTCCCAAACATTGATCATGTTCTTTGGCTCTTTAGAGCTAATTTTTAGATTTTATGGAGTGGGCCCATACTGGAATCGTTAATGGACTAATGAAACTTTTCTGACACAAGCTTGTATCGGACACTGTCAAATTTGATGCAGGGGTATCAGCCTTGGGGGACTGGTCCCAGTGAGCCTTTTTTACAGGACTGAACAGCAGCAAAAAGTCCCCTCTAACAGTTTTTAAGTACAGCATTTCCATTCAATAAAGCTATTTGCTTAAATATATTAGTTGTTGTTCATACTAACACAGAGGCATTCAGCACATAGAATCACGAAACAGAGAGGTCAGTCTGTTAAGTAATGTTTTTGTGTCTTCTAATCAATCTAGACAATTTTTCTGTCAAATGGTTTTGTGCAATTCTTTTTTTTTTTGTTTGACACTGCTGGGACTAGTTACCAGATCTGATGTAATGTTACCTGAGATAATATCCATGCATCAATAATATCATTGCTGGAGAGCAGCTAAATGTTATGTCAAAACATACTTTTACAAATTATCTCTCACAAAAACTCACTGCAGCTCAACAAATGAGACTGCAAAAATGTCTATTGCCCTTATTTTTAAAAATAATCGGGATCACTCCTTAGATGCAGGTTTGTTAAAACACTCTTGATAGTATATATTTTTTAACTTCTGCCACTGCAAATTTCTGCTGTTGGACCTGCTAATCGAGGTGGTCCAGTTCAGGACGCAGTGGTCTTTTGGAGTGCTTAGTTGAGCTGCTTATGCTTTCTGGCCAGTTCATGGATGCATCGTTGGTGCCCTTTATCCTCAGTTTCGACTTTATGTATTTGTACGAGGTCAAAGTAGCTGTTTTATGCAGGGAATATAATTGGATGTATTTGTACTGTGTATGTGGCAATTTGCATTTTGATCAGCTAACTTTTTGTTGTTGTTTTCCTCTTCAGGCGATTCTGACATCATCAGGAGCATGCCAGACCAGCAACAGCCACCTCAGTAGAGCTGTTCCCCCGCCCCGTTGTTATAAATAAAGTCGGTGTTAACAGTACATGCTGCTGTCATTTCTTTTAACAGTATAACCTGCCTGTCCTGATACTGTCAATCATGCAAGTGTCCACCAGAGAGCCCCAGTGTTCTCTTTGATTTTCTCAGATGAGGTTACTACCATCAATGTTTTCAAGGTCTTGTGAGGTATTTCCTCTAGTCTCTGCAGAGCTGTTAACAATATGATACTAACAGCAGAAAATGTCAGAAGTAATTCCAGAAACCAGATTTTAAATGGTTGATCTTTCTTCAAAGACTTGTGTAACAAAGCATGACGAGAGGATTAACTGTTTGTTTAAATGACGATTCACCCAACTGACCTTCAAACACAATTTTGTCAAAATTAAGCAACGGCTCATCGTTAAGAACAGTTTTTTTTTTCCCTCACTTACATAAACCTTGATATTGACAGTCTGCTGTATTAGCTGCACCCTGTTGACTGTAATTGAGTAAGGACACTCCTCAGACATCTTAAAGGCTTTAGAGGGTGATGGCTACCTCTATCACTCATACGCTTAGAATCAGCATTATTGGCCAGGTTTGTGCAAACAAGGAATTTGACTGGTTAATCTTTGCTCTCTAAATACAACACTCACTTAACAGACAGTGAGAAATATATAAAAAAATACTGTTAAGTATACAGCATAACCATACAATAGAACAAAAATAAACAATAACTAACTAATTGAGAGGGAAGGAATAGTGCAATATCAGTATGGTCTGAGATTTAAGATTTTAATATAAATACAGTGCAAGGCAGTTCTCTGACGTGAGAATATACTGCCAAGAACAAAGTGGTTCACTGATTAATTTAGCCACAGACCAAAGAAAGTATTATTCTGTTCACATTTGATGCCATCCTAAATGGACTGATGTGTCTCAACTCTTTATTTTAATTTTTAAAGCCACTGTAAGACCTGATGAACCCACTAACCAAAAAAATCAGCTTGGTGAAGCTGCAACAGTTACCATCATCTTACAACCACTGGACGTTTGTTGGCTGGGAAAGAGACTGTGTTCACACCGAGTGGATTGAAAGAAATGTCTGAGCTCTGATAAATATATTAAACATTTTACAGAGGTCACACTATAGCTACTAATCTGCTCTGCCACAGCTCGTGGGGGTTAAGTGGCAGTTTGGTAGCATAACTATAGGTATAAATAGGATAAAGTCAAAGCCTTTTATCTGCAACTGCTGAGGGATCAAACTGAGGCTGACCCAGGCCTGTTTGGGGCCCTAAAAAGTAGCCACCCATAGAGTGACACTCATAAGTAGCATACCAGTGTACAAGGTCTTCAAGCAAGGTGAGATTTGTGTTTAATTCCACAAAACACTAATAGTTGACAAAACAATTTTCACCGATGGTCCATTTAATCTCTTGACCACATCAATATCAAAGTCTTACAATAATAATGCTGTTGTGAGAAAAAGTCCTGTGCTAATAAGACCATGTCATTTGGTCGAAAGCTTCAGAACAAGCCGGTATGTGGCTCAACTGCTGGAATCAACTTTCTCTTTCCAGTGATGGTAGTAAACATTCATATATTCACTTAGAAATCTTATTAAAAATATGTAATTTTGGATCTTGCTGCATAATTGTCTAATTTTGATATATTCTTTAGTATCAAAAGTTATTTAAGTTTGACGATATATCAACTGTTATAAAATATAAAGGGTTAGTATCAATGTACGTAGTATGAATTGCAGGCAATGATTATGAGGAACGGCAATGTCTGAATACCAACAGCAGGCAGATGCCATCTGCAGCTACTGAAAGGTATGAAATATGAACTGGCAAGATATATTATACTGGAACGTACTGTAATTCCATAGATGTCAGGATCAGATGTCATTGTTTTTGGCATATGTTTTGAAACTGGCCAATACATCTACCCAGACACAGAATTATAAGCGTCCATCATCCAACCAGTGTTTTGGCCCAGTTTTTCCACTGACTACTTCCCTAAGCTGTTTTCTTGATTCCAATTAAATCGAATGAAATCATCCCAGATGATCTGTTTCACGTGCAGCAGATGCCCTGCAACAAATGAAGACATTTTTTAAAGAGGTTGCAGAATAAGATTTGAATAATGAGTGTAAATAATCTGTGCCATAAATAGAACTTGAAGCCTGTTAAGGGCCATACAGCATCCTCCAGCACTTCACATTTTTGGGCTGCTGTTGGTATTTATTTTTGTACTTTTATATTTTGACTGATCTTAAATTATATTGTTATTTCCAGTTTATATATATATATATATATATATATATATATATAGTCAGAGTGTCAGGCCATGTTGGTCACTAGAGTAAATTGAGTATTGAATATTTCTCACCATAGGACAATAAACTGAATGGTATGTGTCCTCAGAGAACATTTACTGGGTGCTGAGTGCTTTATATTTTCAAACACATTATTGATCATTAACTTGTCTCTGGGCAATGTCATGACAGACAGAACATGACATACTTATGGAGCACATTTAGTAGGTGTGTTACTGGGTACTAAGTGTGCACGAAATACCTCGAAAGTGTCTGTAATCTTTATTCATATCCTTTTTGTAAAAACATTTTTAGAGGAGAATTTTTAATGATATCCAGGCCATACAAAGTCTGCTAACAAATTTTCCCTAACCACCTTTTGGCTCTTGTGTCCTCTCACAAATATGTCCCCCTTTTAGAAGCTGATGTTATTGTCTATCTGCACTCAACAAGCAAGAAAAGAGACAGACTGTGACCCACTTGTTTTTTTTTTCTCTTCCTGTCCTAGTGGCAGAAAGTAAGTGTGCGTGTCTGTCTGGTAGCCTGCTGTCAGACCCAAGGTAATGCCAGCATCCATTTTGAGGCAGGCGGGTAAATCCTTTCTGATCTGCTAGTTTGTTGGTCTCCACTGAGAGATACTGAATTTCTGAGGGCGGCAGGACACACGCACATCAGCATAACAGCCTCTTTCTTTTAACAGCCATAATTTTAAAACTTGACTGTCTTTATGGTAATATAATCTTGTTGCTGAATTGAAGAACCCCAGTGAGCCACTGAGCTCCATGTCAGTTTAGAATGCTTTTTCTTTTTTGGGGCTTTTTTTTTTTTTTAAATGGTGTTTCAAAGATGCCAACACCCCTATCACAACACACAGACACCCTGTAATTTGAATTGGATGAGCACGATGTTAGCTTCAATCAGCTTCAATAACCACATAACTCCATATAGGACCATTCTGAATTCCAGTTTAGATAACACACGTTGACCCTTTCACAATAACTTACAGCAAACATGGGTTTTTCTCAGGTCCAATCCTCCAAATAGGCCTTTCTCATGGCTTTTCTTTTTGAAATGTCGCAACTGGGAAAGAACAGGTGTAAATAAATAAATGAATTATGGCTGATTTGCATTGTGTATGCTGGAGCCAAAATAGAGGAAATTAGTTTCATTATAAAAAATAAAAAAAACATCCACATTTACCTGAAATTGTTTAAGAAAATGCATTTCCTGCAGAAAATGCTTGTGAGTGCTGAAAAGCTAAATTGCTAAATCTAAATTGGATTGCTGGCATAACTGCGTAAGAAGAAGGTAAAGAAGTGAGAATAGCTGGAAAAGTGGGAATGGTTTAATTAGTATGAATTTCATTGAAATGTTAAATAATACCAATAATGTATACATATGGAGAGAGAGGCCCCGTTTTGACCTGTCCATTAAATAAGATAAGCTCCAGAGTGATCGGATCACAAGTAGATAGCTCTAGGTGTAAAAGCATTAGAGACACACACACACACACACACACACACACACACACACACACACACACACACACACACACATATATATGCATATACACTACCGGTCAAAACTTTTAGAACACCCCAATTTTTCCAGTTTTTTTTTTAAATTCATGCAGTTCAATGTCTTATTGTACTCTGAAATGAAAGAATAGAACAAATGAACAATTTAAGTTAAAAAAGAAATCATGGAATCAATTTATAAACCAAAATGTATTCTAAATTTTTGACTCATCAAAGTAGCCTACCTTTGGCAGATATAACAGCTGAACACACTCGTGCCATTCTTTCTACAATGGAAATCAAATATTCTTCAGAAAGTTCTTCCCAACTCTGTTGCAGAAGTTCCCATAAATGTGTGGCATTTGTAGGTTGCTTTGCTTTCACTTTTCTGTCCAGTTGATCCCAAACCAGCTCAATGGGGTTTAAGTCTGGGGACTGTGCTGGCCACTCCATGTTTTTAAGATTACCATCTTGTTCTTTTTTGCTAAGGTAGTTCTGGCATAGCTTGGACTTATGTTTTGGGTCATTATTTTGCTGTAGGATGAACCCCTGACCAACTAGGCGCGTACCAGAGGGTACTGCATGGCGCTGCAAAATGCTATGGTAGCCGTTTTGGTTCAGGGTGCCTTTCACTCTGTACAAATCAATGACCCTGGATCCAGCAAAACAGCCCCAGACCATCACGCTTCCTCCTCCATGTTTGACAGTTGATGTCACACACTGAGGAACCATCCTTTCGCCTACTCGACGGCGTACAAAAATCCTGCGTGATGAACCGAAGATTTCCAATTTTGATTCATAAGTCCATAGCACCTTCTTCCAGTCTTCAGTAGTCCATTGGCAGTGTTTCCTGGCCCAGACAAGCATCTTTTTCTTATTCTGACGTCTTAGCAATGGCTTTCTTGCTGCAACTCGACCTATCAAACCTGCAGCTCGAAGTCTTCTCTTTACAGTTGAAACTGAGACTTGCTTATTACGACCACTATTAAGCTGTGCTTGAAGCTGTTGTCCTGTGAGCCGCCTATCACGCAAGCTGTTGACTCAACACTCTGAAACTTGCTTTCTGTTGTGGCTTTGGGTCTGCCAGACCTCTTCCTGTCAGTTTCCCCCAGTTTCTAAGTGCCTTTTGATGGTGAAGAATACTGTACTCACTGACACCTTGACTTTCTTCGCAATTTCTCTGTAGGAAAGACCAACATTCTTAAGTGTTATGATGGTCTCTCTCTCTTCCATTGTTAACTGCCTTTTTCCCGCCATTTTTATAGCAACACACTACTTTCTGCAGTACAATACTGTTCAAATAATGCTCACGAGGGTACGGTACCACAGTGTATTCCAACAATACTTTTATACAAACAGAGGGGGTTGTAAGTAATCCAGACAAGTTGGAACACCTGTGGGAATTGGTAGCACCAACTTTCAAAGCTTGATCATCCTTCATTGCTGCAGAACAGCTACATTGTTTACCCATTACTTGTTCCCTGAAAAAGGCCTTTTTGTAAAATACTGAAATGTACATTATTTTTTCCGTTTTGGGTAACCTTACTTTTTTTTTAACCTCAGGCAGTTCACCACTTGCCTTTGTAACATGCAAACGCCACACAAAAAGTCTAACTCATGCAATACACACCCATTATAAACGCAGAAATAGCAGGACGGAAGCACTAACCTTAAACATTCATAACACAAAAACTGTAAAAGATATCAAAAAGTGGAATCATTTTCTAATAGCTGAAGGTTTTGTATATAGTTTGAATGACGTCTGCAGTTGATAGTATATAGGTGGAGTAGCATTTCGAAGTTCCAAGAAGCCTAAAGAGGCGCCCCATGTGGGCTGAGTCCTTTACAGCGGCCCAGGTTCGAATCCGACCTGCGGCCCTTTGCTACAAGTCATCCCCTCTCTTTCTCTCCCCCTTTCCTGTCTATCCACTATCACTATCGAATAAAGGGAAAAAGCCCCCACCCCCAATTTGTTTTTTAATATTTCTGTTTTTAATTAATTATTCTCATTTCTGTGTCATGGCAAACGTTTGGACTATCCCATTTATGTACTTCTAGATACATTCAAATACTGCCTGATAACAGCCTCTTTTTTAATTTAAATGAAATGAATGGATATAACAGTAACTTCTAAACTAAATAGTTTTTTTTTATTTGTTCTTTTCAAGATGACAAGCTCAGGTATAAAAACACACAAACCATGGACTGAATCAATACACCCAGAAGCAGACACCAACTGATATAGCTTTTTATTGTTCAGAATTAAAGACATGAGCTTATGCAGATCCAACAAGAGTACGTGTGTGAATTGAAAGCGATGGAAAACAAGTCTTGGAAGTGAGTCTAATGAAATGAGGTATCAGCCATTCTCTGGTCCACATACTGTATAAGACTTTTTTTCTCTAAACCCTGCAGCTGAAATCCTCATTCAGTCCCATTAAAATCGGCAGCTTTTCAGTCACATCGCACAATGTGAATATTGATTTCTTTATGTTTTGTATCAGCCAGAAGAGGGTGCCTGGTCATATTTAGAACCACTACAGCATACCATGGTAAAGATGAATAAAAACAAACACATCATTTCACAGTGAGCTCATGCTGACTTTAAAGTGCAATTTCATTTTCAGCTTTGTTGGATTTGCAAACGCATTGGTCACAATTCACACAGGGACAGTGATGATCGGGGCAAAAAACGGCTACATTATCAACTACATTATTACTATCAAATGGAATACTACTTCATGGTACGTGTATTTCCAGGTCGAAGAAATTGTTGATGCACTGTTGCATAGTCCGAAGGATAAAGTGTAACTCTGATTGAATGTTTTTCTGTTGATAGCAAATACTACTTACGATTATACTTCGTTATTGGAAAGAATGGGATTAGCTATGTCTAATATAGTTTGTTCCATTATTATTTCTCACAATTGCCTGAATAGTTCGAGGCAAAAGACTAGCATCTAGCTTCGTTAGCTTCATATACTGTATATTGATTTTGTGCTACTACGCTAAATCAATGATTCCCATCCATGGTTTATTTATAAAAAAAAAGGTCACCAGCACAGGAAACATCTCAAAACTATATCGCTGCATGTGCAAAGGAAATGTTACTACATATAAAAGGACCTAGGAGATACATCATACAGTCACGCACACACACATGCACACACACAAACAAACAAACATACAGGCTCTGCAGCATGTTGCGGCGCCTTAATAGGAAAATGCCCTCAGTCCAGCTAAATTAGCTCATCTAAAAATATCAGATTATACACCATAATCCATGTAAAAAAACACAGACAATAAAGACACAGAAGATAGTGTTGAAGCTGCAGCTCGACGGGAACACACGGCAGACGTCTTAACTGAAACATTTTCAGACACTAATGTTTACACATTTTAGATATTACCGAATGTGTATTGCCTTTTTGGATGTTACTCTGTAGCGTGTGACACATTTATGTATGTGTGCTTCACTGGATGAGTACATCTTTCTTTGATTTTGAGATCAGACAGGAATTGGACAGGAAGGCAAACTGGAATATTGTGTTTCAAATCAATGGGTGAACAAGGTTTTTCACTAGCAGTCAGTGGATTACAGCTTTACAGACCGTGTGTTACATGGATACAAAAGGAAGACGCGGTTGTTATTGGTCGAGGAGCCTTTGTCAATACGATTACCTGCAGGACAAGCCACATCAGTACTTAGATGATATCACAACAGGACAGCCTTTCACTATTCACTTCTTATCACTCAGTTTTCAGTTATACAAAAAAGTCATACAAAAATACCTCAACGTTACATTCAATGAAGGAATTTGTCAATTTCGGAAAAAAGTGCTCTTGCATAACTGATCATGTATGTCGCATTCCTTCTTGCGCTCTCTGTCACTATCTCTCTTCAGGTAGTTTGTTTCTAGACAAAGACCACGAGGGAGATTCACAGTATTGGGGGTTAACAGTTGGTGGCCAAACCGGTGCACGTTTTACTCAAAGAAAAGTGCAAATTAAGTAGGGACAGAGTGTTCAGGGCATGCAAGAGTTTAGATGCTGCCAGGGGACACCAGCTGCCAAGAGGGACGGTTGGTAGCGGTTGGAGTTGCTGCGATACTGTCCTTGGAGGAGGACATAGGAAACAGGAAACGAGAGGGGAGGAAAACACGTCACAACAACCGGGAGAAGAGTTGTTGGCTCAGGGTCAGTCTTATCTAATCTAAGGTTGGCATGTATCCAAGATGAAACCAGCCTCTAAGACATTGTTTTGTCTTGTTTTTCAACATCTTCCAGGCAGCGTTGGAGGGAGATGTGGTAGGTGTTTGGGGTATGGGGTCCAGGATCGAGGACGTCTCTCATGCCTCCATATACTGGGGAGGGGGCTCCTTCGGTGGTATGGCGATGGCCTCCTCGTATGGCGGCAGCAGAACCTGAAATGTAACAAAAAAAACAGAAGGCGTCTCAGTCCCAAGCATACTTAAAATGTAGATT